>NC_135881.1:198760588-199047833 GCF_964194155.1 Cetorhinus maximus
TGTAGGGCTGAAGGTTACAGACATAGGGAGGGCTGAGGCCATGGAGGGATTTAAAAACAAGCATAATGCATACGTATTATTGGTAATACAAAGCCCCAGGCATTTCATTCAAGAGCTTCCACATCTTAATGCCAGTCCCTAAACGTCTTCAGATAGCCTCTCATTTTGAAACTACAAGTTGGCACCACAGGAAATGCCCGTACTGCATTGTGACCGGGCACTGCACCCTAACCCCCACCCCAATCTACTGCTGGCACTGGTTGTACTCCCTTCGTTGTTAGGTTGTGAAGTTGAGTTATCTGTGGAAGAAATGGTTTCATTTGTTTTGCTGGGTTGATTATGCTGGGTCTAAGTATGTGGAGATTGAATATAAATGAACAGTTTGTCACTCATGACTTTTTCACCTTCTTCTGTCTGCAGGAAGTGATTGCTCATTGGATAGCAGAATGTCGCATCGCTATCGAGCAAGCCCGACTTCTTACACTTGAAGCAGCCAGAGCAGTCGATACTTTGGGAGCTGCAGCGGCCAGAAAGGAGGTAAAACAAAACCAGCCTGCGCTTGCAAAACCCAAAACAAAATGTCTACTGTTAGATGTGATTCTGCAATTGGGCAGCACTTGCTGAACAATCCCGTGTGCGCTAATAGCTACACTAACAACCAATCGAGCTCGTAACGACTCATTTTTACTTGCTAGAAGCTGCATACATTCATATGCCCATTCTCTGCAAGTAGGAGGAATATTTTCAAGCCTTGCACCTTTTTTGAATTACTTGAGAGCTTGGAGAGCCTATAGTTTCCCGTTGCTTTCACCACAGCAACACCTTGGCCAATCAGAGTCAGCTTGCTAACCAATCAGCACCCTTTTCTCCTGTAGCATAAATTGTTGTGATCGTTTGAAATTTGGCATTCTTGCATTTGCCCCAATGAGTGCAAGATGAAAAGCTTCGACAACGTGTTTCTCGTTTCAGCAATAAGCAAAATGCTGTTATGAATCATGGTCATCTTTGCATCCTCTTGTTCTAATCTTATGAACATAAGAAGTTAACAGGCAAAGCAAGACCAGATGGTGCATTGAGCCTTTCCCATGTTCATAATGACAGGTGCATCACAACTAGACACTTCCTTTCCCTGGCCCACCACCCCTTCCCTCCCCCCGCCACCCTCCCCGCCCCTAACAGCCGCGTAATCTGCTGGGAGAGGCAAGGAACAAAACGAGTTCATTGGGAAAATCAAAACTGGAAAATTTCCCTCAGACAATTGAATCCTGTCTAGGAGATCACATGGACTACGTTTACATTATCTGTTAATCTGCTGACTTTCTATATGAAGCGATCCCTCCACCAGCTACAAACAGGTCCACCCTTCTGTTCAAGGTGTACAGAGAGTCAGCATCCACTGATCACCAGCCAGCCACTCATTCCAGGGGCTCAGTGCTCTCTAGGAAGACAAGAAGCACCTAACATCCAACCTGTTCCTACTCTTTGCGTCTATGAAATGCATCTCCCCTGGCTCTCCCCAAATCTGCCAGACTGGAATAAGCTGTCAACGAGCAAGCGATCCAGCTTTTGGACCATCACTCCTGTTAGGATCTCTCACTATTCTGTGGGTCGTACCCAGACTAAAGGCCCTCTATCGACCAGATGCTAGGCTGCCTGTGAGCAGCAGCTCCCTCTGAGCAACCTCCCAGCCTCTGCTCAGCAGTTTCCTTTGCCAATTTAGAGATTAGAAATTGGCTGTTAAGAAAGCACCCAGTGACCATCCACAACTAGTAAAGTGGATCGACCTACCTCACTCTAGTCGGGGAGAAACTCCTCCGAGGGTGAGGGGCAGTGTACACATCGATTGTGCTTTAAAGTGGGTTAGTGTTCATGGAACAATGACTAATTTGGTCCCTGCTCCTTACATTTCTCCTGGGAGTAAACATTAGTGCACAGACCAGACACTAACGGGCTCTTTGTTTGCTGCTTAAGAAGAGGTTAATGGGGAACGCGCAAACATTCTCATGTTTGCCTTCAGCTAAATGTGGAATTAGTGAAGATTGCATTGAACGCAACATTAAAAATAAATTTTGAGGAGCTGCTGTATGGAAATGGAAAAAAAAAATACATAGTAAGGTATGATTCCACGGTTTCTATTCAAGCACATCAGCAAGTTTTACCCAGAGAGTGGTGAGAATGTGGAACCGGGAGTGGTTGAAATGAATAGTAAAGATGCATTTAAGGGGAAGCTGGACAGCATTTGAGGGAGAAGGGAACAGAGGGTTACAATGATAGATTTAGATGAGTAAAGACGGGAGGAGGCTTGAGTGGAGCATAAACGTCGACAAGGACTGGTTGGGCTGAATGGCCTATTTCTGTGCTCTCTATTGTTAGAAACAATGTATAACTTTAAGTTCAATTTATCTTTGTATTTGTGTGTTAAGAAAGGTGAAAGTTCTAGTTTCATTTAGAGTTTTTTTTGTGAGTTGGGTGCTGGAAAATCTGGAGGCCCTGTTTGTATACATGCATTTTTAATGAGGCTTTACAACTTTTGAAGTGAAGAGATGGGTTACAAAGGGGTTAGCCATTTAGTGAATTTAGAAAACAAAACATAAAGTAGAAAGACTCGTGCTGTTGTCTAGCAACAAGGATCCAGGGACACACAGAGACATAAGGAAAGACAAAAAGGGCAGGTCAATCAGTGTGTGCGTACCAGAGAGTGAGGGCAGAAGGCTTGAACTCCCTAGTAAGGAATCCTGCAAGTTTGCTGGGGGAACTGAGTTTAGGGAACTCATGCGTTTGCTCTGAAGCTGAAGTAATAGTGAGTTTAGAGTGTGTTTTTTTGTTTGGGTGTCTCAAGGAGCGATACCAGCAGAAGAAAAGCATCTAGTGAATGCTCAGAAGTCCGCTAGGAGAAAACCCTTTGAAACTGAGCCAGCCCAAGCCTTGGTATTGAGGTTGTGGTAAATCTTTGGGGGTTTTGTATCTGTAAGGGTATTGCAGGAATAAAAGGAATAGTGCGAGTTTGAATCATTTTCTGGGATTTGTATCGAAATCTTTCCAACCATTTTGTCTGTTGTAATATAGTTCATTGTTTTCTTGCTTAATAAATGTTTTATTCTTCATGTTAAATGGCAGACTCTTGTGAATGCGTTCAGTAACTGGTTGGCACAATTTTACAAAAAAGAGTTAGGACCTAAAATAAAACAGAAAATGCTGGAAAAACTCAGCAGGTCTGGCAGCATCTGTGGAGAAAGAAACAGAGTTAATGTTTCGCGTCCGTATGACTTCTTCTGAGCTGAAGACAAGTAAAAATGGGATGAATTTTACACTGCATAAGAGCAGGTGGAGCAGGTGGAGCAAGATAGAAGGTCAGGGGTAGGTGAGAGCTAAGGAGGGATTGACAAAGATGTCATGGATACAAGACAAAGCGAGTGTTAATGGCAGTGGTAAAGACTAAAGAAGGTGCTGATAGTGGCATAAACGTAAGAACAGAATGTGTTAATAGCAGAAAAAGAGTGAAAGTATAATACAGTGATAGATGGCCTTGTTGGGGGTGGGTGGTTGGTTGGGGAAAAAGGATTTTAAAAAATGAATAAATAAATAAAAATAAAAAAAAACAAATAGGACCTACCAAGCCAGGTTTCATTCTGGGATCTGACTTGTCGATTATTAACATCAGCTGGGATCGTAACAATATCCTATGTAATTCTATGTAAGCCTCACTTCCCTGAACATGCTGGAGGGGTAGAAAAGGACAATCAGGGAGGTGACAGATGGTAAACCACATTACTACCCCAAGCAATGTACCTATACAGCCAACAGTGCCATGCCAACCTTGCTAGGAAACAATTCCTCAGCAAGGAAGACCTTGGTGAATTGTGCCACCTCCTTAAGCCAGGCCCTCAACCAGGGGGTATCATTAGCACACGGGCAATTACAGTAAAAAAATGCCCTAACCCCTGCCTCCTTTAGGGAACCTTAGCATACATACATACGAGTTAGGAGCGGGAGTAGGCCATTCCACCCCTCAAGTCTCCTCTGCCATTTGATGAGATCATGGCTGGTCTGACTGTGGCCTCAACTCCACTTTCCTGTCTACCCCCTAATTACCCTTTAATTCCCTTGTCAATCAAGGAAAGATGTCAAGGCCTTGCAAAGGATGCAGAGGAGATTTACCAGAATGGTACCATGAATGAGGGACTCCAGTTATATGGAGAGACTGGAGAAGCTAGAGCTGTTCTCCTTCTAGCAGTAGAAGGTTAAGGGGAGGGTTTCATAAAGGTGTTCAGAATCTTGAAGGGGAGGGAGGGAAAAACTGTTTCCTCTGTCAGGCAGGCCAATAACCAGACAGCGCAAATTTACGGTAGTCTGCCAAAGAACCAGAGACAAGATGAGGAGAAATATTTTACACGGCAAGTTATGAACTGGATGCTCTGCCTGAAAGGGAGGTGGAAGCAGATTCAATAGTAACAATCAAAAGAGAATTGGATAGATATTTGAAAAGGAAAAATTTACAAGATCAGGGGGGTGTACTATTCTGGACGGCCAGTTTGTGAGGATAATACTGGAGCCAATCTTTATTCTGTCTTATTTAAAAGCATACACCTCCTAACTCAATCAGAGCACAATTTCAGTAAATGTCTTTTTGCATGTGCTAAGTGAAAGCCCAGTTATTGGCCATCAACTGCATTCAATTAAACATGATTAATATAAATAGTTGTTTGGTAGTACAGAACTTGAGTATTGCTGAAAAAATGGAGATGTTCTTTGTCGAAGCTTTTCGTCTTGCACTCATCAGGACAATTTGCAAGAAAACACTAACGTCAGGGGAAGCAGCAAATTTATACTGTATGAGAAGAGAGTGCTGATTGGTTGGCTTGGTAGAGGCATTGCCATGGAAAATGGTCCAGTTGATTGTGACTGACAGTTAACTGCCAAGCATTGTTTGAAATTTAAACCAGGCAGCTTGACGCTGATTGGTCAAGATGTTACCCTGGGAAATGAACCAGAGAACGTAGACTCAATGGGCATTTCCTTGTGAATTGCCCTGATGAGTGCAAGATGAAAAGCTTCGACAAAAAATGTCTATTTTTTTTTGAGCAATGCTCATAATTAATGTACACTTTCAAAGAGCTGGCACAGACACGACGGGCCAAATGGCCTCCTCCTGGGCTGTAAGGATTGGCCTGATCCTGCTGCTTTTCTCAACTCAGATCGCCATGATCAAAGTCGTGGCTCCACGGATGGCCTGTAAAGTGGTGGACTGTGCCATCCAGGTCCACGGAGGAGGTGGCGTCTCTGAGGATTTCCCTCTCGCACACATGTGAGTATACAGAGCATGTTGGAGCAATTATTCCGATCGTCAAGCGCTGCAGTTCAGTTCCTGGATGGCATCGTGAAATATGTGCAAAAAAAGTACCATGACAGCATAAGCTGATTTTGCAGTCACCAAGTTTTTTAAGATCCAGCCATAAGTTTGGCAAAATAGTGACTACTTAAAAAAAAACGTTTTCCTCCATTTGCACAGCAAAAGTGCGCGCCACTTTCCTCTTCCACAGGTACAGGGCTAAAGATGAATGAAACCTCAAGCAGGACAGATGTGAGGACAAGGTCTCTAATACATTTACCTGGAAAAACTCAGCAGGTCTGGCAGCATTGATGCTGCCAGACCTGCTGAGTTTTTCCAGGTAATTCTGTTTTTGTTTTGGATTTCCAGCATCCGCAGTTTTTTGCTTTTATCTCTAATACATTCCCCGCTCTCACACACGTACGGAGGTTTTTTGTGAGCGGAATGGTTTTGTCTCCCGCGTGATTTCCCTGAAATCAGCCTCCCCTGCTCAACAGCATTTCCTCCTTTTTACATGCCACCGGTTAGCCTGTGAGTGAGATGTGTTTCCCCGACAGTGCAGAGTAAAAAGCTCACTTCGGGTGGAGACCTGCCCGTGAGCCGCCCCTAACAGTGATGTGGTGCTGCCTGCGACGCCTGGCGCTGATGACGGTGAGTGCTGACCGAAGCAAAATAGGTAAACAAACCTCGAAGTCCCAAGTGAGGTGCAGCCCACCAGGTGCACATCACTTACGTGCAGTTGTGAAACTATGTGATTGTCCGCCAATGTGGCCGGACCACCCAGTGTGGTGGGAGGTGGTGATGAGTCCGGCAGGCTGGCCTTATAATGATATGCAGATATATTACAATGAGGTTCCTGACGTCCAATGGTGGGAAACGTGGCCCGCCATCGACCTGACGATCGCAAACTGGTTTCACCACATCGTGAATCCGAGTTTTGACCTTCTCGCCATATTGTCTGCGCGCGCCGCTGAGCACGTGCCAGGGCTAGCGGGCACGGAAGATTCCACCCAGAAGATCAGCCATAGTTGTATCGTATGGCGGAGCGGGCTCGAGAGGCCATGTGGTCCACAGCTGCTCCTATTCCTCATGTTCTTATGCAATGCCAGACACCTATTGAATCCCCCAGAGAGCTGTGGATGGCCAGTTGTTGAGTATATTCAAAACAGAGTTCAGCGTGTTATTGGGTACTAAGGATTTAAGTGCTTTGGAGATAGCGCAGGAAGGTGGAGTTGAGATAGAAGATCAGCTGTGATTCTGTTGAATGACGGAGCAGGCTCGATGGGCCAAATGGCCTACTCCAGCTCCTGTTTCTTGAACACCATGAAATTCTAAACCCGCCAGCATTATCCCTGCTTATTTTGCCTCCCATGCCTGCTGGACCCTATGCTTCCTGAGGGGCTGCTCCTCCTCACCAGCGCCACCTCTTCACTTTGGCCCTCACAGTCTCTGCTATTGTCTGGCATGACAATACTGTGTCTCATTCCATTCTGCCCGGTAAGTGTACGGGGATTGCCTCTCTGTGAGCTTCCTACGTTGAGGAACTGTCTCTTTAGCTATTTTCAGCTGCATTATTGTGTTTCTTTGGCTGCTCTCTCCCTTAAACACCACCCACCCCCCGCCCCCCAACTCCATTGCCCCTCTCCCTAACCTAACCAAACCCTCCTGACCCAAGACCCCAGACTTACCTGCTCCGGGGACCCAAGGCCTTGAGGTCCTTTCTTCTCCAGCAGTCCCAGAAATCGGATTGGCCGGCAGCTCTAAGAGGGCGGGACTTCCTCCCCAATGAGGGGTGGAAGTCCCACTTGGCCCTCATTAGTCCACCCCGCTGTGCTTTCTGACTGCGGGGGGAGGGGTGGTTCGGCGTGGAGTGTGTCAGCTTCACGCCAATGTCAATTCTGGGGTCGGGGGTTGGGGAGGGGCATGCAGTTCACCTCACCTGGATTATTCAGCGACAGGAGTTGATGAACCTGAACTCTGCCTTGGCTCTGTATCTTCTTATTCCATAGACCTAGAAAGTGATAGTCACATTTCTTTTGGACACTATTCATTGTATTTTCTATGTTGATCTGCTTTATCCCCTTCATAAGATAAACGCAACGACTCAGCAGGTCAGGCAGCATGTGTGGAGAGTGAAACAGAGGTAACATTTTGCATCCAGTATGACTCTCCTTTGACTCAGTGGCGGCAGTGTGTACCGTCTACAAGATGCACTGCAGAAACTCACCAAGGCTCCTGCAACAGCACCTTCCAAACCCATGACTGCTACCACCTAGAAGGACAAGGGCAGCCGATGGATGGGATCCAGATGCAGGGAGCTCCTGATTTCCCTTCTTACTACTCCTGCTAGGGATGTGATGCTTGCCACCTCAGAGGGCAAGTAGGGCATTCTGCCCTCAGGGCTGCCGGTACTAACTCTCAGACAATAACAAGAGCTTTGTGAAAATTCAGGCGCATCAGATTCCTCTTCCCCCTTACAGACAGCCACCTGCCCTCCACACGTACATCTTCATAGCAGCGGAGTGGAGATAGGGAGCTCGGTGGAATGAATGGTTAAGTTCCGTGCGTCATCACGCATTTATGCCCACACAGTAAGGCAAAGCTGCAAATATGGCGTTAGGTCGCAGGTCAGAAATGATCTGATTGCGTAGCACAGAATGAGCTTGAGGGGCAAAATGCCCTCCTCCTGTCCCTTGCTAATTCCTTAGTTTTAACCTTGGCCCTCAAATGGATATGGTCAGATTTAATTTGTTATGTAAACAGCTGCTGCCCCTTTGATGTCCTGTGTAGTTTTGGATGTAATTATATTGGGAACCATTCATGTATTTCCATATAATGTCAGAGTTAGACTCACCAAGTTCTGAAGAAGTTCAGTTTTTTTTATTCATTCATGGGATGTGGGTATCGCTGGCTAGGCCAGCATTCATTCCCCGTTCCTAATTGCCCTTGAGAAGGTGGTGGTGTGCTGCCTTCTTGAACCACTGCAGTCCATGTGGTGTAGGTACACCCACAGTGCTGTTAGAGAAAGAGTTCCAGGATTTTGATCCAGCGACAGTGAAGGAACGGCGATATATTTCCAAGTCGGGATGGTGTGTGGCTTGGAGGGGAAATTGCAGGTGGTGGTGTTCCCATGTGTCTGCTGTCCCTTGTCCTTCTTGGTGGTAGAGGTCACGGGTTTGGAAGGTGCTGTCTAAGGAGCCTTGGTGAGTTGCTGCAGGGCATCTTGTAGATGGTACACACACTGCTGCCACCATGCAGAAGGAGAATCGTATTGGACTGGAAACGTTAACCCTGTTTCTCTCTCCACAGATGCTGCCAGGCCTGGTGAGATTTTTCCAGCGCATTCTGTTTTTATTACCACCAAGTTCTGGTGTCTTCTAGGTACTCAATGGTACGCACCTTACGCATAGCCGATGGGCCGGATGAGGTGCACCTCTCTGCAATCGCAAAACTGGAGCTGAGGGAACAGTTTCAAAACTCCACGGCCAAGTTATAATTAATTATTGTGATGCAAGAGCAGACGAGGCTGATACCTCAAACAAGCGGCTGACAGGGATAATATAATGTTGGCCTCCTGCTTTTCAGCATTATGATTGATTGAATCACCAATTACCGGAAATATGACACAATGGAGAATGAATCACCCAAACATATCAAAGCAGCATCTGGATACCAATTACGTCTTTGTTTCTGTTCCCCAGGCATCGCTGTAGTATAAATTGGAAATAATGACCATTCTTGGAGAAGTGGAGTGATTTATTTCTTTGTGTTTAGAGCTTATTTGAGGGAGAACAATTGTTGCTGGAGAAGGCAAAACTGTTGGCATAATACAATAACGAAATGATAAAAACTGTGAACCAAATTTGCATAATACGATTACTCATCAATAAAACGTGACATGACAGGGAAAGTAACAAAAGCCCATATTCCCTTATATATCCCCGCCTTAAAGGAGGAGGGAGAGGTGGAGAGGTTTAATGAGGAAATTCCGGAGCTTTGGGCCAAGGCAGCTGAAGGTGAGACCACCAATGGTGGACGATGAAAAGTGGGAATGCTCACAAGGCCAGAATCGGAGGAACATAGAGATCTGGAAGGGTTGTAGGGCCGGAGTAGGTTGCAGAAATAGAGAAGAGCAAAGTCACGGAGGGATTTGAAAACAAAGGTGAAAATTTTTAAGACTGAGGCTGACTCAGAGGAAATATAATAATGGAATAGCTCAATAATATGTGCTCTACTTAATTTTGTGGGCATTAATCTGGCAGTCTTTAGCTAATTTTTCTGTAATATCTTTCTTATGCTAATTATTTGAGGCAATACAAGAGAAATCAATTGACTTGAGGATGTGAAAGGTGCTTTATAGATACAAGTTCTATCCTTTCTTTATTTTTCATGGGATGTGGGTGTTGCTGGCAAGGCCAGCATTTGTTGCCCATCCCTAATTGCCCTTGAGAGGCTTGCCAGGCCATTTCAGAGGGCAGTTAAGAGTGAACCACATTGCTGTGGGTCTGGAGTCACATGTAGGTCAGACCACGTAAGGACAGCAGATTTCCTTCCCTAAAGGGCATTGGTGAACCCAGATGGGTTTTTATGATAATCAATGCTAGTTTCATGGTCATCCTGACTGAGACTAGCTTTATTCCAGATTTATTGATTGAATTTAAATTCCACCAACTGCCATGGTGGGATTATGAACCCATGTCCCCAGAGTGTCTGACTGCCAGTCTAGTAACATTACCACCATGCTACCCTCTCCCCCAAGCAACCTGTCAATATATGTTCTTCATTCAAACCTTAATTCTTCAGTTTCCAAATTAATAAAAAATCTGCAATCCCAACAAGACATAATGCCCATCATTTGTAATGAAACTACAATTAAAAAGATGATGGTTTTGAAACAAGCCCCCTTTAAGAGTTGGGTGCAAAACATCTGTAAACCAGACTATGTCTACTTATGCCTGACTTAATCCTTTATACTGTGACTGTTGATCTCATGATTCTGCAGATTTTTTTTGCAGGACTGGAGCTGATTATTGAAACTGGAAAACTGATGGGGAGACAACATTCTGGAATTATTTCTGAAAATATTTTAATGTCCAGAGGGATTCCAGTAGCTAAAAAAAACACCGGAGTATTTGAAGAAGAAGAAAAGGTTAAATAATTTGGAGTTTGGACTCATTAGTGGTTTGTGGCCGAAGGGCGTTTTAAAATAAGCTCATTACAGTACTAAAAGAATGAAGAGAAGAAACAGTTAAAATCCTGAAAGAAAACTGAGAATGTTGGCTGGATTCAGCAGGTTGGTCAGAGAGGAGGGGTTAATGTTTTAGTTGTGGCTCCTTCACCAGTTTTATTTGGAGGGAACAGAGATGTTCATTTGGCCCAGAAACACACTAACCTCGTTATGAGCAATGAGTAGACGGGTTGCAGTGGTAATGCCTTCATCTGTCCACCCACCTAAGCTGACTGAACGCCAAGCTAAGGGCAGCCCTGTCACGATGCTTATTGAACAACAGAGGGAAACAAAGCGTCAGCGTTGGTGTCTAGGTACACACTAAAATTTTACTTACTTTTCAGCCCATGCTGCACTTTGAGAAAAGGTGCTTTGTGGAACAATTCCTTCATGGAGCAAGCATGGAGCATGTTTGCACAGTTGTTATTAGACAGCGTGACACCACAAACTGCAACGCCCTTTGCTGAAACCTTCATTTTCCAGCTTGCTAAGGAATGTGGCACTCGGGAATCAAAGCATTGGGATTGCTGTTTCCGAGTGTGATGGGTTCTGTTGTGGCCTTTGCTGAGCAAGTTTATGCTCAGGCACCTTTAGAAGGTTCCTGTTCTTTGACATCACTGCATCGTCTGCTTATGATGTTTACTGAGCGTGGGATCCCAGTATAGGGATGGAGGCTAGACCTCCATCCGTCATCATTGATCCAGCGCTAGTTTCAAGGAGGAGTCTTGCATCAGTGTTGGAACTCACTAAATATAGAAATGCTACTGCTTCTGTGCCCCTTAAATCTGTTCATTAGATTGGCAGACCGTAGCTGTGTTGTTTCCTTGTGACCTGTGTCAGTAATTTCTTCTATATGCTGCTGCAGTCAGCAGTCGCCGTCTGTCTTGATCTATTTTTCATTCCCTGCAATTATTTTTCTGGTCTCACCCAATTTGCCTTTCCTGTTTTCCTTTTTACCTGCTTCTTTTATAGTGAATCACAATTGTTGTCTTTTCTTTAATCAGAGACCAGCTCATTCTGTCCTGCCCAGTTCCCACTCTGAGGAATTTAATTATATCCACTCCAGGGACTATTAATATTGCACTGAAACACGGTACAAGTGGTATAAGGAAAGAGCTTAAAAGAGAAAGCAGAGCCGTATAGTGACAGATCTGTCAAAGTCAGCAAACCAGAAACTGCTAAAAGAAGCACATCATCCTGTCAGAACCAGACAGGATGCCATGAATGCAAAAGGGAAGCTATCAACAACACTTCAAATTCTCTTGGCTGGGGTTAGTCATCTAGTTAAGTGAAACATTCCATGAATTTCTGCTCTGATCACATGTGGTGCCATTTAATAGCTGAGGATTGCAATTTAGGATAAATAGTCCCAGATGCTGTTTTCCGAGCAGATCTGGACAACAACAAACTACCGGCCACAACAAGTTAGCCTATTGATGGAAAAACGGTGTGAAGATGGCCTGCTGATGGCCAACGGTGTGAAGATGGTCTACTGATGGCCAACGGTGTGAAGGCGGTCTACTGATGGCCAACGGTGTGAAGATGCCCTACTGATGGCCAATGGTGTGAAGATGCCCTACTGATGGCCAATGGTGTGAAGATGGCCTACTGATGGCCAATGGTGTGAAGATGGTCTACTGATGGCCAACGGTGTGAAGATGGTCTACTGATGGCCAATGGTGTGAAGAAGCCCTGGAAGTATTATGAGGCTCCTAATGTGGTCCCAGCACAATGATGCAGGGCTGCACCATACACCTCCCACTATAATAGAAAGTCAGCTCATTTACATGATACTGTTATGCTCCCAGTTGTGGGGGTGGTTTTAAAGAGTGCCAGCAGCCTTTAAAGGGTCGCCGGCAGCTCTTACAGCTGTCTTGTTCATCAGGATAGGAAATGACTGCAGCAAGGCAAACAAACAGAGCTGCTGCATTAAAACATCCTGCTTCCAGGGGTACCAAAGAGAAGAGATTTTTCTGTTTTTAAGAGGTGAGGTGGGGTAGGGGGGTGGGATGGGGGGGTAGGGGAGGATGGGGGGGTGGGGGGCGGCGGGTGTCGGTGGTAGAGTGGGGGCGGTGGCGGGCATTCTTCATTGAGAACAATGGGAGAGCAACCTGAGTAGACATGGCTGAGGCTGAATAGCCTTGTGGCTGCATTAAACCTGAGAGCAGGGGAGCAAGAAACTGGCAGGCCTGTGAGAGGTTTCTAAGGTAAGTGTGCCTACCTTTTGCTTAATTTTACAATCTTTTGATGCTTTTCAGTAGAACTTTGCTTCAGAGGGCCAATTTACAGCATTCTTACAGAGGGCCAATTTACAGCATTCATACAGAGGGCCAATTTACAGCATTCATACAGAGGGCCAATTTACAGCATTCATACAGAGGGCCAATTTACAGCATTCATACAGAGGGCCAATTTACAGCATTCATACAGAGGGCCAATATACAGCATTCATACAGAGAGCCAATATACAGCGTTCTTACAGAGAGCCAATATACTGCACTCGTACAGAGGGCCAATATACTGCACTCGTACAGAGGGCCAATATACAGCACTCGTACAGAGGGCCAATATACAGCATTCATACGGAGGGCCAATATACAGCGTTCTTACGGAGGGCCAATATACAGCGTTCTTACAGAGGGCCAATATACAGCGTTCTTACAGAGGGCCAATATACTGCACTCGTACAGAGGGCCAATATACAGCATTCGTACAGAGAGCCAATATACTGCACTCGTACAGAGGGCCAATATACAGCATTCATACAGAGGGCCAATATACAGCATTCGTACAGAGGGCCAATATACAGCATTCATACAGACGACCAATATACAGCACTCGTACAGAGGGCCAATATACAGCATTCGTACAGAAGGCCAATATACAGCATTCATACAGAGGGCCAATATACAGCATTCGTACAGAAGGCCAATATACAGCATTCATACAAAGGGCCAATATACAGCATTCGTACAGAGGGCCAATATACAGCATTCATACAGAGGGCCAATTTACAGCATTCATACAGAGAGCCAATATATAGCATTTGTACAGAGGGCCAATAGAAAGTATTCATATAGAGGGCCAATGTGTAGCATTCTTACATAGGGCCGATATACAGCATTCTTACCGAGGGCCAATATACAGCACTCGTACAGAGGGGCAATGTACAGCATTCATACAGAGGGCCAATATACAGCACTCGTACAGAGGGGCAATGTACAGCACTCGTACAGAGGGCCAATATACAGCATTCATACAGAGGGCCAATATACAGCACTCGTACAGAGGGGCAATGTACAGCACTCGTACAGAGGGCCAATATACAGCACTTGTACAGAGGGCCAATATACAGCATTCTTACAGAGGGCCAATATACAGCATTCATACAGAGGGCCAATATACAGCACTCTTACAGAGGGCCAATATACAGCATTCGTACAGAGGGCCAATATACAGCACTCGTACAGAGGACCAATATACAGCACTCGTACAGAGGACCAATATACAGCACTCGTACAGAGGACCAATATACTGCACTCGTACAGAGGGCCAATGTACAGCATTCATACAGAGGACCAATATACAGCACGCGTACAGAGGACCAATATACAGCACTCATACAGAGGGCCAATGTACTGCATTCATACAGAGGACCAATATACAGCACGCGTACAGAGGACCAATATACAGCACTCGTACAGAGGATCAATATACAGCACTCGTACAGAGGACCAATATACAGCACTCGTACAGAGGACCAATATACAGCACTCGTACAGAGGGCCAATGTACAGCATTCATACAGAGGACCAATATACAGCACGCGTACAGAGGACCAATATACAGCACTCATACAGAGGGCCAATGTACTGCATTCATTCAGAGGACCAATATACAGCACGCGTACAGAGGACCAATATACAGCACTCGTACAGAGGATCAATATACAGCACTCGTACAGAGGGCCAATGTACAGCATTCATACAGAGGACCAATATACAGCACGCGTACAGAGGACCAATATACAGCACTCGTACAGAGGACCAATATACAGCATTCGTACAGAAGGCCAATATACAGCACTCGTACAGAGGGCCAATATACAGTAGTCGTACAGAGGACCAATATACAGCATTCTTACAGAGGGCCAATATACAGCACTCGTACAGAGGGCCAATATGCAGCATTCATACAGAGGACCAATATACAGCACGCGTACAGAGGACCAATATACAGCATTCTTACAGGGGGCCAATATACAGCATTCGTACAGAGGGCCAATGTACAGCATTCATACAGAGGACCAATATACAGCACGCGTACAGAGGACCAATATACAGCACTCGTACAGAGGATCAATATACAGCACTCGTACAGAGGGCCAATGTACAGCATTCATACAGAGGACCAATATACAGCACGCGTACAGAGGACCAATATACAGCACTCGTACAGAGGGCCAATGTACTGCATTCATACAGAGGACCAATATACAGCACGCGTACAGAGGACCAATATACAGCACTCGTACAGAGGGCCAATATACAGCACTCGTACAGAGGGCCAATATACAGCATTCTTACTGAGGGCCAATATGCAGCATTCTTACAGAGGACCAATATACAGCATTTGTACAGAGGGCCAATATGCAGCACTCTTACAGAGGGCCAATATACAGCATTTTCACAGAAGCAGTTGCACAATTTGTGCAAGTGGGCAGAACAGTGGCAAATGAAATGCAGAGAAATGGAAAGATAGACATTATCAATGGGAAATTAGACGACACAAATACTTCATGAATAGTGTTGAAGCAGCCTCAGTGAAATGGAGAAAGACCTAGGTCCCTTAGTAGACGCAATATGTCCAGCAACTCCAAAGCATCAATCACAACATCATGCAACATAACACTAAGTTACGTGGCACAGTAAGCAATGTAGGTGGAAGCAAAAATTTGCAAAGGGACATTGATAGAGGGCAGAATTGTGGCAGATGAATTTCAATGTCAGGAAGTGTGAGGTCATCCACACTGGATCTTAGAAACATCAGAGTTTCTCTAAATGCAAAGAAAGTAGGAATGTAGATGGGGTTGCCAACCTCTAGGAGTGGCCTGGACTCTCCAGGTATTGAAGATCAATGTCCAGAACGCTGCCGTGTGCAACACTAGAGAAAAATCATCGGGATATTAAAGAAGATTGTCTTTCAGATAGAAAAATATTGAAAATGGGAGGGAAAAAAAGGGCTGCTTGGCTGACAATCAAGCATCATCCAATTAGGTAATGAGTCCTTTTGCTTTCCAATTGGCATAGGAAGGCAGTACATCACAAGGGTGGACATGTTTGTCGACTAGTGGCTGGAGTGTGGGGACAAGTTGTGATCATAGTTGGCAGCCCTAAACATGGAGGAGTAGAGAGATTTAGGGATCTATGTAGAGAAATCACTAAAAGCCAGTGAACAAGTACAAAAAATAATTTAAAAAGCGAATGGAATATTGTCCTTTGTCAGAAAGTGGGTGGAATATAAAGAAGTGGAAGTTATGTTAAGTTGTATAAACCTCTGGTTACACCACATCTGGAGTATTCCATTCAGTTCTAAGCATCCCAGGATGGATATATATATATTGGCTTTTGAGGGCATATGGTGCAGATTCATCAGAGTGACACTGAGACTCAAAGGTTTAGATTATGAGGACAGATTGCATAGATGAGCCTTGTATTTCTTTTGAGTATAAACATCTATGGGGTGAAATAACTGTGATGTTTAAGATGCTCAAAGGATTGGATAGGGTAGATAGGGGTAGACCATTGTCTGTAAATTGAATAGCAGAACAGGCTCGAGAATTGGACGCCCTACCCCTGTTCCTCTATCCCTATAGCCAAAACAGCAAGATACGAATCAAAACAAGCAGAAACCAAACTTTATTGTGCTCAAGTCAGACCTAACCTTGAACACTGCATTCCAGACTGGTCGCTGAGAAAAAGGAGAAACATTCGAGTGCAGAGTAGGGCCATGAGGCTGATCCCTAGAAAGAAATTTTCACTTTTCAGTTTGAGGAATAGAAATTGCAGAAAAAGATAATGCAGAATATTATTTAATATTAAGCCATAGTGGCAGAACCAAGACTCACAGATTCAAACTCGTAAAAGGTAATTTTAGGATTGATTTTGAAAAATTATGGGCTGAAGTCTGAATTACAGAAAACCCCATAAATGCAGACTGTGCACGATTTCTGGATATCCCCATTGCAGTTATTGGAACTCTTAGTGACAGAACATGAAAAGCTGAGAAGTGGCTTTGCCTGAAATTGAACGACACAGCAGACCAACCTGCGGGAGGGATTGTGGTCTTTGTACAGGTGCATTAGCTCTGCAGTCCACACTCCTTGTGAGGATGTAGCTGTTACCATGTTGAGTTATTTTTATTCTAGATATTTATCTTCTGTGTCTCAGACTACCCTCGTTGGTAAGCCCTCACTCCGAGCCATTAGCATTATAAAGCAGTCAGTAACAAGGAAACAATAGAATATTTCGCTAATAGGTTCTTTACTCACAGCACTGTTTGTTCCCGACCCGTTTCAATGCAAACTTTGATGGACAACATGGAAAACATTTCCAAGGATCAGGAAAAGCCAGGAGCAATTAATTCATGTGCACTCTGGAATGCACTGGAGACTGGGAACGATGGCAATAAATGGAGTGGAGTTGGTGACATCAGCAGCTTTTTATAGGATACTTTGCGATTGCACAAATCATAGAGCCATAAAGGTCTACAGCACAGAAAAAGACCCTTCGGCCCATCGAGTGTGCCGGTCAAACAAGTACCTAACTATTCTAATCCCATTTTCCAGCACTAGGCCCATAGCCTTGTATGCCATGGCATCGCAAGTGCACATCTAAATACTTCCCACCACCCTCTGGGTGAAAAAATTCTTCCTCACATCCCCTCTAAACCTCCTGCCCCTTACCTTAAATCAATGCCACCTGGTTATTGATCCCTCCACCAAGGGGAAAAGTTCCTTCCTGTCTACCCTATCTATGTCCCTCATAATCTTATACACCTCAATCATGTCCCCCCCCCTCAATCTCCTCTGCTCCAGGGAAAATAACCCCAGTCTATCCAATCTCTCCTCATAACTAAAACTCTCCAGCCCAGGCAACATCCTGGTAAATCTCTTCTGCACTCTCTCTAGTGATCCTGATGACTTGGCAACCATCATCAGAATGGCCATTGACCCTCTTAGATTTTTTTGTTGCTTTTCAAAAGCATAAGGAGTTCAGATTTTCTATGAATTGCTCATCACTAATATTTGTCAAAGAGGGAGGTTTTAAGGAGTATCTTAAAGGAGGATAGAGAGGCAGTGAAGTTTAGGGAGCGGAATATTTTTAATCATTCACAGGAGGCGAGCGTCACTGGTGGGGCCAACATTTGTTGCCTATCCCTAATTGCCCTTGAGGAGGTGGTGGTGAGCCGCTAGCTTAACCCACTGCAGTCCATGTGGTGTAGGTACACCCACAGTGCTGTTAGGTAGGGTATTACAGGATTTTGCAGCAGTAACGATGAAGAAACAGTGATATCTTTCCAGCAATATTTAATTCCAGAGCTTACGGCTTTGGCAGCTGTAGGCGCGACCACCAGTGGTGGTGATGGTGATTAAAAATCAGTGATGCTGAAAAGGCCTGAATTAGAGAAGTGCAGATACCTCAGAAGGTTATAGGGCTGGAGGGGATTCCAAAGATAAGGAGGAGCAAGGGCATGGTCGGATTCGAAAACATGGGGGAGAGTTTTGACTTCTAGGCATTGCAGGGATGTCCAACATATAATCTGCAGGTCAGACCTGGCCCAGAGACAGCCCTTGCTTAGCATCTAAAATGCACAAATAACCAACTCAACCTTGCCCCAAATCTCCAACGTAAAATTCCTGGGCTTGAATGGACTGGAAAAAATAAAAACTGCTGCTTGATTGATTGATTTAGACCAATCAGGAATAGCCTTTTTGCACCAATCAGTTCTCCAGCACTGTGGGTGTACCTACACCACAGGGACTGCAGCGGTTCAAGAAGGCAGCTCACCACCACTTTCTAAAGGGCAATTAGAGATGGGCAACAAATGCTGGCCCAGCCAGCCAAGCTCACATCCAATGAGAGAATACGTCAAAAACAGCTCAGGCATTTTCACAAGCAGAGGCTGAAGCTTCAGTGAGGGATGCGATTGAGGATTGGAGAATGATAGGAGTGAGAATGCCCTGAAGATGGTGAGGGTTTGAATTCTTTTGTGTAGTGCATTGGATTTTTGTGTACAAAATTCTCCCTTTCTTGTGTGTGGGTGAACATATTTGTTTTGTGTGTCGGAGCCATGTCCGATGCTTTTTCTTTTTGTGTTGGGGTTTTGTTTGCATTGAGAGGGCTGCATATTCTGTTTCTCAGGGTTCACATTTCTGTGTAATCTTAAACCAAATAGTTAGTTTGGAATGAGTAACTGGCCTCCAAAGGTTGAAATATTGTTGATGTACAAAGGGATCTGGGTGTCCTTGTACACCAATCACTGAAAGCAAGCATACAGGTGCAGCAAGCAGTTGAGAAGGCAAATGGTGTGTTGGCCTTCATTGTGAGAGGACTTGAGTACAGGAGCCAGGATGTCTTACTGCAGCTGTACAGGGCCTTGGTGAGACCACACCTGGAGTACTGTGTGCAGTTTTGGTCTCCCTACCTAAGAAGGATATACTTGCCATAGAGGGAGTGCAGCGACTGATTCCTGGGATGGCAGGATTGTCGTATGAGGAGAGATTGGGTCGACTAGGCCTGTATTCACTGGAGTTTAGAAGAATGAGAGGGGATCTGATTGAAACGTATATGACAGGGCTGGACAGACTGGATGCAGGGATGATGCTTCCTCTGGCTGGGAGTTTCTAGAACAAGGGGGCACAGTCTCAGGATGTGGGGTAGGCTATTTAGGACTGAGATGAGGGGAAATTTCTTCACTCAGAGGGTGGTGAGCCTGTGGAATTCTCTACCACAGAAGGCTGTGGAGGCCAAGTCACTGAATATATTTAAGAAGGAAACAGATAGATTCCTAGACTCTAAAGGCATCAAAGGGTATAGGGAGAGTGCGGGAGAACGGCATTGAGATAGAGGATCAGCCATAATCATATTGAATGGTGGAGCAGGCTCGAAGGGCCGAATGGCCTACTCCTGCTTCCATTTTCTATGTAAGTTAACAAAGTCGTAAAAAAAAAAATTTAAACAAAGCACATGTGATCCTTGAATAGAGTTCAAGAGCAGAGAATTTATGTTGATCTTACATAGAACCTTGGCCAGACCACATTTAGAGTGCTGTGCACTACTCTGGGCTCCAGCCTATTCTAAAAAGGATATGGAAGCACTGCAGCAAGTGCAAGCAAGGGTAATACCAAAATTAGAAGGTGGTAACTTTCAGAAAAGACTAACCAGGCCGGGGCTTCTTTCTCCAGAAATGAGAAGACTCGGAGGGGGGGGGTAACCTGATCGAGATCTTCACATTTATAAAGGGGTTTGATAGGGTCGATGAGGTTAAGATATTTCCATTTGTGGTAGGGTTACCAACCCTCTAGGATTGGCCAGGAGTCTCCAGGAATTGAAGGTCAATCTCCAGGTGACAGCTGTGTGCAACCCTGGAGAAAACAAAAACACCGAGACATTAAAAAAGATTGTTTTATTTTCAGTTTCTTTGAACATTTCTCTTTACCAGATATAAAAATATTGAAAATTGGGGGGAAAAAAGGGCTGTTTGTCTGACAGTCAAGCATCCTCCAATTGGATAATGAATCTTTTTGCTTTCCAATGGGCGTGGGAAGGCAGTATGTCACAGGGATGGGTGTGTTGGCCGACTAATGGCCGAAGCATGGAGGTAAGTCATGTGATGAAACCTCCAGGAATACATTTAATCACAGTTGGCAACCCTTCATTTTTGGTGGAGCCCAAGTTCCAAACCCCCTGACCACTACCATCTAGATGGACAAGAGCAGCAGATAGATGGGAACACCACCACCTGGAAGTTCCCCTCCAAGCCGCTCACCACCCTGACTTGGAAATATATCGGCCGTTCCTTCACTGTCGCTGGGTCAAAACCCTGGAGCTCCCTCCCTAACAGCACTGTGGGTGCACCTACACCACATGGACTGCAGCGGTTCAAGAAGGCAGCTCACCACCACCTTCACAATGGCAGTTAGGGATGGGCAATAAATGCCGGCCTAGCCAGCGAGACCCACACCCTGTGAATGAATAAAAAAAAAAGCTGGGGGACCAGCCAGGAGAGCTCAGGATAGTTGGGTCTGGGGGTAACGTTAGCGTTGAATCACGCTCACAGCTAACCCTTGATCCCAATATCAAGGATCCATTGCCGTTCCTGCTGTTGGGAAGTTGGCCATGGGGATTTCAGCTATGTGGATGGGACCTGGACTGCAGCCTGTGTGAACAAAGGAGAGCTACTTTCACCTTGGATTTTGCACTGTGTACTAATGTTGCTGGTGCCCAACACCCCAAGTCTCCCACAGCCAGATATCTGAAGCCTGATGACTGGGAAGATCTGTTTTTCCCCCTTTAACTGATTTTTTTTTCTGGCCGCCAGTCATGGGGAATCTGGCCGTTTACTTTGGAATTGTGACCAGCTGCTTGAGACCCGTGTGTGAGCAACCGGCAGTGTTACTGAAACCAATACGAAAAGCAACCGGTGTGCAGCAGTCAGGCTTCAGGTAGCGGAGCTCAGAGTAACAGTCAGTGACTGTGCAATATTAGCTCCAAAACATAAGAGGTTATGGACAGTCAAATAGCGCCACCTCTTGTGCATCTGGCCATGAACAGATACAGAAAGTAGGCTGGATTCTCATTATCCCTTGGTCGCTGTAGACTTCATTTTTTAGTTACCTCTCTATATTCCATTTTCGCTTCCGGCTGGTCTCCCATACTCTTACCCCCCCCCGTAAACTTGAGGTCATTCAAAAACCTGTCGCCCATGGCTTAACTCACGCCGATCATCTATCACCCCACCCCACCGCGCTCACTAACCTAAAATTGACTCGTGGTCGCGCAATGTCTTGATTTTAAAATTCTCATCCTTGTTTTCAAACCCTTTCATGGCCTCGCCCCCTCCCCTATTCCTGTCACCGCCTCCAGCCCTACCAGACTGCGAGGTACCCTGAGCTTCTCTAATTCTGGCCTCTTGTGCATTCCTGATTTTAATCGCTCCACCATTGGCCGCCGCGCCTTCAGCTGCCTACAGGCCCCAAGCTCTGGAATTCTCTCCCGAAACATGTCCGCCTCCCTGCCTTTAAGATGCTCCTTAAAACCAACCACTCTCTCGCAAAGTTTTTGTTCGTCTGACCTAGTACCTGTTAGGTGGCACGTTGTTGTATTTGGCCTTATTATGTGCCTGCATTAAAGGCGCTGGACAAAGATAAGCTGTTGTTGTATTTTCTATCTCTGCTCCCCTTCGCCCAGATGCCACAGGCTTAATTGCTGAGTCAAAAATAAAAATTTCCAGTCAGGCATGCTCTGGGCTCCTGAAACCTGGCATCAAGACCACCCTCATTTCAGCTCCCTCTCCCCATGTTAAATTTCATTTCTTTGTTTAAAATGGCGACCTGCCCAGCCTCAGATCGGGCACGATCTTATTGACTGGCGGAGCAGGCTTGAGGGGCTAAGTGGCCTTCACTCCTGCTGCTCTTTCTTAATGTCCTCATGTCCAGTAATTGGAGCCTTTTAACTGCAAATCGGAGTGAAACCGTTTGTTGCTTTGTTAATTCGTGACTTACGACACCATGGGCGGAATTGTCCGTGCCCGCTGGCGTTGGGCACGCTCGGCGGCGTGAGCAGGCAATATGGCGAGAAGGCTCCAAATTGGTTTCACCACCAACGTTCGAGGAGCAGAAGATGCTGGAGCCCGACAGCAATGGCATGCTGGGGGATCGTCCATGGCATGCTGGGTGGATTCTCATGGACATGGCTCCCGCCGCCAAGCAGCTCAATGGATATTGTAAAGTCACCGTTGAGGGTCTGTTCACAACGGATGATAGTCAAGGGGGTGGATAAGAAGGTCCGGCTGTGTTTGGGAGAGGAGGATGTATCGGGGGGTGGGAGGGGTAGAGGTGTCGGATGGGGTGAGGTTGGACGGTGGGGGGGGGAATGAAGGTGTCAGGATGGGATGAAGTTGGGAGGGGAGAATGAAGGTGTTGGCGGGGGGGGAGATTGGGAGGGGGGAGGGAGTACAGGGGGGAGGAGCAAGTAACTGGAGCAGATGACAGCTGGGAGGTAGGTGTAAGGGAAAGAGTTCAGAGAGGAGAAGGAGTGTGGGAGGGGAGGGAGTCCGCGGGGAGCAAGGAGTGGGGAGAGGGGAGGTAGTAAGGCTGGAGGAAGGAATCAGGAAGGGAGAAGGACTAAGGGTGGAAGACGAAGTAAGGGTGTCTGAAGGAGTCAGGAAGGGGAGAGAGCTAAGCAGGGTGGAGGGGTTCCAAGGGCGAAAGGGCTTCCAAGGGGGGAAGGTGTCTGGGAGGGGGAAGGGGTCCGGATGGGGGGGATTTCCGGTTGAATTTGAAAGGGAGGGCTCTGATGAGTCCATGACTGCCTCCTGGGGAGCGAACTGAGGATGGGCATGGAATGGTGAGAATGACCGAAGGCAGAGCGAGGTGTTGGGGTGGGAGGGTGAGAGTTTGATGGTAGTGGTCGTGACGAGGGTGGTCGGTGGGGACTCTGAGGCCGACACGGACTCTGGGGTTGGGAAGGAGGAGGTCGGGGAGGTGAATGTGGATGGAGGCGTGATTTTCGGGAAGGAAGGGAACGTACACGTTCACCTGGACGTCCCCAAAGGAAAAGGGTTGTGGCTGGTACGTCAAGGAAGGGAGGTGGAAGGCGATGCCTGGGTGCGGGGGGGGCGGTAAACTGTGATGGGGGAAAGGACATGGGTGACTGGGAAGGGGAAAAGATGGGGGAGCTGTTGGGAAAGTGAATCCAGACCATGCTGTCCAAGTCGGAAGTGATACGAGAGTCGTGGTGGGCGAGATCAGGTGCTGCATGGGAGTGTGGTCATTGGGTGGGCGGAGATGCAGGTCAGCTCAGATGGACAACTGAAAGTGAACCCCAGCAGGCAGCATTCAAAATGCTCAGGGCATTGAGGTGAGTGTGATATGTGAAGGATACCTGTGTGTCGGAGAGTGATTGCACGAGGCTCCGAAAAGCCCTGCCACACACTTTTCCTTCCAGAATCACTCGTTGCTCCCTCTGTGGTGACAGAGGATGGGGTTGAGGGGCTCAGAGGCAAAAAGGACTCGGAGGGCTGGGGGTGGTGCCGGGAGGGGGACAGTCTCCGAGATTCCTGAGTGGATGATCCAGGGGTGTCCAGCTGCTGATCTTCCTCCCTTCTGGTGCCCAGGGGCCCCGGCCTGACTCCTTGAGGGGGATGAGCACCCGGAGGGGCGTCGAGGTGCCCTGTTTCCCTCTCGCGTAGCTACTGCAGGAACTCACCCATGGTTCCCATGATGCAGTGCAGGTCTGCATGCATCTCCGCGTTCTGCTGGACCAGGTCTCCATGGCAACCGCCATCCTTCCATGGAGACCTCCATACCCACACATATGGGCACCACTCCATCAGCGAGCAGGCGAACGCTCTCCTCCGACTCGCATGCCACTCTGTTGAGGGCTTCCAACAGCTCAGTGTGATGTTCCCACACCTTCTGCTGACTCTCCAGGAAGAGTTGGAAGGCCGAATCCAGAGGCTCGTTACTCAACTCGGACCTCACAGAGACCTGAACCCAAGTAGTCCTCCGAGTGTGGGGAGCTCGGCTGAACCTGCCTCCTCCTGGTGCAGACATGGTCCGTGCGGTGACCACCAGATTGTGAACCCGAGCCTGCTCTAGATCTGGGTCTCACTGAGATGTGTGTCTCTGTGCTGGTGGAGGGTGTGGGTAAGCACTGTGATGGGTCTTCCAGGCTGCTTATTTCCAGCTCTTCAATGGAGGGGGTGTCTTCTTGGCTGGAGGTGAGGTCCTGGATGGAGATGCGGGACTGGCTGGCTGAGGGTGTTGGTCACTTGAACCAAAGTAGGGATAATTAGTGCATGGCAGCAGAGTCAAAAGCAGGAGAGAGAGCACTCACAGTTGCGCAGAGAGAGGGATGATCTGGTGCAGGATCCTCAAGTGGGTGTTTGGTGCCGACCTCACTGTTGCCATAGGCACAGTCCACATCCTCACCAGTCAGCGCGATGGCACGCTCCTCAAAGTGAGTGAGGGGCCTAATGTGGGCCACTCCATCCCCAGGTCTGGGACCTCTCCCTGCTGATGTGAACCAGCTTCTTCTGCATGAAAACAGATGGAGAGAGTGTGAGCAGGACACATGGCACTGTGTGGAATGTTTGTGTGGTGAGCGGAGCCATGGACAGGATAAGGAGGTGAGCTCCAGAGGATATGAGCCTGATGGAGATGTGAGGGTGTGTGTGAGAGTTAGTGGTGTTGTCCCTTGAGGTGCGAGATCCCTGTGGATGTGTGATGGGTTTGTGAGTGTGTGAGTTGAGAGCGATGAGAAGAGTGAGTTACCCTGGCAGAATGGATGAGACCATTTGTCCTGTAGCGGCATTGGGTGGCTGTCCCCTTTTGCAGGGCATTGGCACTGACCACCGCTGCCACCACCTCCCATGCTGGATTGGTGATGCAGGTGCCCATCCTGCGGCCAGAGCTGGGGTACAGGACACCACAGTGGCTTCCACAGCGTTCAAAAGGCCCTCGAGGGATGCGTCACTGAAGTGGGGGGAGCTGAAGTCTTTTTGCCTTTCAGGGTGATCCTGTCTTCCAGGTAGCTGTCAGTCCTGGGCTGGAAGCACTGAGAGGTGTGCGCACGGCTGCACTTTAAATGCGGTGGGCGGTGTGCTGAAGCAGTGAGGTGACGGTGTGGCGAGCCGAATGAGAGCCCACCTACCATGGAGATAACGTGTCTCCCAGAAATTCATAATTAATGCCGTGGGTTTGAGAGGATACGGTGTGAAAAGCCGCCATTGTGGCTGGCGGATAAAACGCTATTTTACCCGCCTGCTACCACACTTGTTGCAAATCTGAGCCGATTCCGCCCAATGTGCCTCAGTTTGGGATACTCTGATGAATAGTGGGTCTTAGCAACTAGCCAGAATGTGAACCTATAATTCTCCTGCATTTGCAGTGCCTATCCATAATGTTCTCTTTTAATTCATCACTTGCCCCTGTTTGTTCAGTTGTAAGAACGGGGAGAAGGTACTTTGGTATTTTCTTCCCACTGGATTTCATGACCTATAATTCAGGCTCGATGTTTGGGCACTAACTAGACTACTAAGCCCCCAATATGGCAGACAGGAAGAGGGTGCACACCTCTGGCTGGAGATGCAATGATGGCTGTCGCGTTAGGATGGAGGTTGCACTGGCAGCAACGCTGAAAGTCAACAGTAATCCATGTAAATTAGGGCGGTGCGCAACAGGCACAATCAATTGCAGATATCTGATTGCCCCAGCGCTTTGCTCACCACCTACTGAGGACAATCTGGTGCTGACCAACATGAAGGCCCCCTCACCAGCTTATTTCAAGGGAGTCCTGCATTAATCATCAGCCAGCTGCTGGTTTGTGAATTCTGGCTGTTGCTTGACGTCTGGGTGTTCTTTTCGGTGTTCGATGCTATACTGTGGAAGTGCGCAGAGAGAGGTTTTGCTGTTCTTGCACTGTGGGTGCTGGTCACCTCTGAAATGTTCAGGCTGCAGACACGGGTGGTGTCACAGGGCTGACAGCAGGTTTGGAGGATGAAGGGGAGCAGCAAGGTAAGGCACCACGGAGCAGGAGATCGATGAGGTGCCCTCACTTCACAATGATGCCTGTTGCCCTATAGGTTACCTGCTGCAGCCACAGCACCAGCCTCAGTCGAGGGCGTGAACGGCACTGCCTGAGGCTGTCAGGGTCACCAGGCCCTTAATCTTTATACCCTAAGCTCTTTTCAGGCTGCAACAGGAGATACCAGCAACATCTCCCAATTAGCAATGCACTGTCTCAGAGAGCTCCCTATATATCAGGAGAAATGCCCACATTTGCTTCCTCATTGATAGAGTGAAACAGGGCTGGAGAGCGTGAGACTTTGTCAACTTATTGGCTTCCCCAGTGTCAAAGTGCCATTGAATGCTTGCACGTGTTCCTTAACACCAGCCTGGATCTTTTATCAGTCAAAAGCGATGGCCATTCCCTCACTATCCAGTTGGTTTGCGACCACGGGCAGTGCATCCTGCAGGGCTTTGCCTGCTCTCCTGGTCGCAGTCAGAAGTGTTTCATCCTGCAACAATCCTTTGTGCCACTTCTTTTCCAGCCAGGCCGCCAAGGTACAGGTCGGTTATAGGGTGACAAAGGGTTGCTCCCCTCTGGACATGTCTCACGATTGCTCTCAGGAAGCTGTGCACAGCTCTAGAGGTGGCCTTTAACAAGAGCCACACAAGCACAAGGAACATCACTGAGTAAAACTCAATGTGCTTCCTTTGCCTGGTCCATTCTGAAGGAACTTTGCAGTACAGCCTTGAGCAGATAACCCAGATTTGCTGTTGTCTGCAGGCTCCACAACTTTGCTGTGTTGAGGCACAAGTTGGGGAGGGAGAGGAGGAGAGGAGAGGCAGTGACAACCAGAGCCCCCTACCTGCCCAAGCTCCAGCTCATCGAGGACAACCTTTAGCCTTTCAGTATTCCCCGTTCATCAAAAGTCTCACAATCCTTAACACTTCTCTCACGACCACTGCCCAGTTATCTTCCTTCCCTCCGGACTTAAGGGTTTTTGCCCTCAACTCACGACAAGGTCAAGTAGCACCACCAACACAAACACCAAACCCAGAGCAAAACCAAATTTACCAAACAAATATTGTCAGATCACGCCAGCATTGACAAAAAACTATAACTAAGCAAGCCTTTAGTGCCTGTTTTATGCTTGTTCTCCTACAAAGTGTTTTCCTGGGAGTTGGAGGGCTGCCAAGGACACTTCAGATGGCCTCGGAGGGCAACTTCAATGGAAATCCTGTTACGGGTGACAGAGCGCAAACACGTCTGGTGAACCTCTGGGCCATGGTTTCAGCAAAATGACCTGGGACTTATTATATAAACGACAGAAAGATGTGCCTTTATATAGTGATTTCCATGCCCGCTGAACATGTCAAAGCCAGCAACAAAGGACTTTTGAAATGTAGTCACTGTTGGAGGAAATGGGGCAGCCAATTTGCGCACAGCAAGCACCCACAAACAGCAGTGCGATAATGACCAGACAACCTGCTTTAATTTTAATCTGTTTGATTGCCACCTCACTAATAAGCCCTGCTCTGTTCTTTTTTTAAACTATCATTCATTCTCAGGATCACCATTCATTCTGTGTTCAGTTGCCCTGAGGGTACGACTGAGTGTCTTGCTAGGTGTCTTCAGGGGACAGTCAAGGGTCAACCGGTGCTGGTGCCGGACTGGAACCACAAATAGGCCAGACCGTGGTAAGGTATTTCCTTCCTTAAACGAATTGACTTTCTTTCGCCATCGAATAACCTCATCAGCTTTTTATTCCGAGATTTTTAAAACTGAATCCTGAATAATGCAACCCCCCCCCCTCAATGTTTATTGAAAACATCTTGTCTTTCGAGTGCGAATGGAGTTTTCTCTATGGGCATTTATTATCCCCCACCACCCCCCGCCGCCCCTTTTCCTTTTCCAATATCCTCTGCCGTAAGTCCAATCGCAGTAATTACCTTGTGTTTTGGCTGTGGCAACTGGATTTGAGTTTAGGGATGTGACTTGATAATAGCTGCTCAGAAAGCTGCTGCCTTTAACAACGACTCTCACCTCTCACTGTTTAATTACTTCGACTACTGGCAGATCCATTTATTTAGTGCCCAGTAATTCATGTGATAAGAGACCAACTCGGACAGGATTTATAGCTAGCGCGCTATCTTGGGGACTATCACCTTGGGCAGATCGAGCCCACAATGCAAACTCATTACATTGTGGAGTCGTGTGCAATCCATACCCCGTGAGACCAGCTTTAAATCTATGCCCCTCAAAAGGATAGGTGTTGTAAATCTAACTTACCCGCATCAATATGTGTGTGTGCGTGAGAAGGGTAAACAGACGGAGGTGAGCTAATGCTATATTTAATACACGTAGAAGATACAAATCTCCATGATGTTATATCCACGCTGATTCAGAATTCTATATACTATAAGGGCAGAGGTTTAATATCTTGTGACTTCCTCATATGTGTAGTTGACAGATGGAACCTCAGTGCCAAAAAAGCAGGCATTGTAAAATCAGGCCTCAGATATAATGCTATCCTGCAGAGCGATGCAGTCACCAATTTTTTGCTTATCTCCTTTAAGGGAAAGTGAGCGATTACTTTTGACATTATGCTCATCAGTGTGAAGTATCGTGACTCTTGTTTTTCTACACTGCAGGGAGAGGTTGTCCTCTGATCGCTTTGCGTTAAGAACATTAGAAACACAGAGAAACGGCCTGCCTGCACTTCACTTCAGATCGGATTCAGTGCTTCCAGCTCCCTGGGTCCATGTGGGTCTCATGCAGGAGGAGCAACGCCAAGGTCAACCTGCCAGAATTCCTCTGGCTGAGGGCCAAGAAACGTCAACTCTTAAAGAAAGTCTGTACGATTTTGCTTGAAGGATTGAACGTTAAAGTGAAGTAAAGTCGTACATTCTCAAGGTTAGATATCACATGGGCCAGAGGCAGATTAAGACTCCCTTTACACTTCCCTACCAATACCAGTAATGCTGAAAATAGATATTTTGTTGAAGCTTTTCATCTTGCACTCATCAGGACAATTGCAAGAATGCCAATGTCAGGGAAGCAACAACTTTATATTGTTTCAGAAGAGAGTGCTGATTGGTTGGCAAGTGGACACTGATTTGTAGAGGTGTTGCCATTGGGAATGCACCAATTAGTGGTGACTGTCAGTTAACTGACAAGCACTGTTCGAATTTTAAACCAGGCAGCTTGACCCTGATTGGTCAAGGCATTTCCCTGAGGAATGCACCATTAGATGTGATTCCGCGATTGGACAACATTTGCTCAATAATCCTCAGTGTGCTAAAAATTATGCTGACAACCAATTTAAGATTGTCAGTGGGACTCGCAGTGTGGCACATTTGAGTGTACTGGAAGCTACATATATTAATACACAGGGCCCTGTTCTTTGCAGAGAGAAAGAACATGTCCACGTGTTGCACATGGTTCAGCTAAACAAAATAAGTAAAGGCCATTCGCTGGCTTATTCCTCAGGGCAATGCATCTGTGAGGCCTGAGTCAGATGACAAGCCTCTAGATTTGGCCTTCCAACTCATCTGTAGAGTCAGCAGAAGGCGTGGGAACATCACACAGAGCTGTTGGAAGCCCTCAATAGAGTAGCATGTGAGTCGGAGGAGTGTGACCACCTGCTCCCTGATGAAGTGGTGCCCATGTGTGTGTGTGTATGGAGGTTTCCAGGGGAAGGATGGCGGACACCATGGAGACCCTGGTTCAGCAGGACATGGAGATATGTACAGACCTGCACTCCATTGTGGGAGCCAAGGGTGAGTTCCTGCAGTGGCAACGGGAGAGGGAAACGGGGCATCTCGAATTCCCTCCAGGTGCTCCTTCCCCTCAAGGAGTCAGGCCGGGGCCCCCTGGCACCAGAAGGGAAGAGGATCAGCAGCTGGACACCCCTGGGTCATCCAGTGAGGAATCTCAGAGGCTGTCCCCTCCCTCCGAGTCCCCTTTGCCTGTGAGCCCCTCAACCTCGTCCTCTGTCACTGCGGAGGGAGCAGCTGGCCAGCGAGTGATTCTGGAGGGAGGAGTGTGTGTGTGTGGCAGGGCCTCTCGGAGCCTCGTGGAAGCCTCTCCCACACACACGGATCCTTCACCTATCACACTCACCTCAATGTGCTGAGCTGGGGTTCACCTGAGCTGACCTGCATCTCCGCCCACCCAATGATCTCACTCCCATGCAGCACCTGATCTCACCCACCACGACTCTAGTTTCACTTTTGATTTGGACAGCATGGCCTGGATTCACTTTTTCATCAGCTCCCTCATCTATTCCCCTCCCCCAGTCACTTATTTCCTTTCCCCCATCACTGTTGACCCCCCTGGCATCACCTTCCACCTCCCCTCCATGACCTACCAGCCACAACCCTTTTCCTCTGGGGATGTCCAGGTGAACGTGCACGTTCCCTTCCTTCCCGAAAATCCTACCCCCATCCACATTGACTTCCCTGACCTCCTCCTTCCCACCCCCAGGGTTTGTGTATGCCTCTGAGTCCCCACCAACCACCCTCGCCACCCTTTCTATAGATATCGTCAAACGAAAACCCTACCACCTCACTCTGCCCTCGGTCATTCTCACCATTCCCTTTTTCCACACCCACCCTCAGTTAGCTCCCCAGGAGGCAGTCATGGACTTATCAGAACCCTCCCTTGCATGTTCACCTGGACAACCCCCCTCCAGACCCCTTTCCCCCTTGGAACCCTCCTCCCCCACTGGACTCCCCACCTTTGTCTGCACCCTCCCAGACTCCACCCCTTCTTAGTTGTTCCACCTTCCTGACTCCTTCAGGCAGTCTTACTTCTTCCTCTAGCCTTATTTCTTCCTCCGCCCTTAGTCCTTCCCCCTTCCCGACTCCTTCCTCCACCTTTACTTCTTCCTGCAGCCTTACTCCCTCCCCTTTCTGCACTCCTTATGCCTCATGGACTTCCTCCCCTCTCCATACTCCTTCCAACCCACAGACTCCCTCCCCTCTCCGCACTCCTTCCCCCCTCCAAACCCCTTCGCTTACGTCTACTTCCCTAGTTGCCGTCTTCTCCCCTGTTACCCCCATCTCCCCCCAACATACTCCCTCTCGCTCCCAATCTACCTCCCAACACCTTTTCCCCCCCTCCCAACCTCACCCCATCCTGTCACCTCTTCGTCTCCCGGTTGATCCTAGACCTTCCTCTCCCAACCCTGGTATATCTTCTTCTCAACAGTGATTTTCCAGCTTCCGTGAGCTGCTTCGTGGCAGAGCCATGTCCACGGGAATCCACTCCAAGTGCCATGAACGTTCCTCCAGTGCGCCATTGCTGCCGGGCTCCAGCATCTCCCGCTCCTCGGATGTTCGCGATGTGAGCAAGGCCCTGGAGCTAAGACCAGACTTCTGCACGTCTCCTTTGTCAAGACATGTTCTGCACCAGCGTGCAATCATGCCGATGTGAACGAGCGATCCAGCGGCGGGGTGGGGGGAGGGGAGGGGATGAGTCCGGTGGATTGTCTTTATAATGATATGTAGATGTGTTACAATGAGGCCCCTGATGTCCGATGGCGGGAAACGCGGCCCACCATTGACAGGGTGAGTGGATGATGGCAAACTGGTTTCACGACGTCGTGAAACTGATTTTTGTCTTTCTCGCCATATTGTCCGCACACACCGCCAAACACGCCCGATGCCAGCGGGCACGGGCGATTCCGCCCTGTGTAAATGAATGGGCTTTGAGTGAGATAAAATCAGTTCCAGGGGGTCAATATTAATTTGTAGGTGGTATGTTTGAACTATTGGTATTTCCAAACTACATATATTGTTCCAGGAACATAGCAAATGTCGGAACAGGAATAGATCATTCAGTCCCCACAAACCTGCTTCGCTATTCAGTTAGATCATGATGGATTTGCCCCTCAACCCCATTTAACGGCCATCACCCCGCATCGCTTGATACCCAAACCTAATAAAAATCTGTTGAAAATTTAAATTCGCCCAGCATCCACAGCCTTTTGGAAGAGAAAATGCTAGATTTCCACTGGCCTTTATGTGTGAAAATGTACTTCTTGATTTCTTGACAATCGGATGACCTCGCTCTAATTTTACAACCTTTGTTCTGCTTTCTGCCACCAAAGGAAATCGATTCTCTATACCCACCCTGGCAATTCCTTTTAACGTTTTATACACCTCAATTAGGGGAAATAGCTAAAGCTTTTTCAGAAGTCGTCTGGCTATTAAGGGCCGTATACGGCCTCTAAAGAACACTCCAGGCCAGATGCAACTTTGGCACATTATCAGACAGGGTTCTGGAGGGAAATCTTTCCCTTAGTCTCAGGATCGTGTCAGATGATATTGAGATTAAGTTAGGCACCAATTTTAAAGGAAGAGACAAAGGAACTGGGAAAGTGAAGCCTATTGAGAGGCAAGCCAGGGGACATGCAGTTATGACCAGAGTGGGGTGGAGAAGCAAAGAGGCACTGAACCAAATTATTGTCCCCTCAGCCTCATTGAGAGGCCAAAAACCCTGGGCCCCACTCAGTCATTGGCGCAGCTGAGTGGGGTGCCAGTGACCACATCAGAGTGTCTGGAGTCAGAGTGGGGAGGGTCACATCATTGACATTAATTGGGGGGGATATCTGGGCAGCCACCAAAGACAGAGTGAGGTTGGTAAACTTCACTCGTGCTCGAGCCCACTCAATCACTCAAGAACGTTTTGTCTGTATTCAGCTCTCTGATGGCCAATGCAGCTGATAAAAAATAGTGGAGCCTGTATTTTTATGGAGGTTGAAGTCTCGACCCCCAGATGGGCCCTGGTTGTGCCACTGAGTACATCACTATACCGGGTTCATCCTGGTATCCAGTTCCTCAGGGATAGGGAAATTGAGGCCGAGGAACCCCCTGGGATGGAAAAACTCTTCCCTCAGCCTCATCCTCTTTGGTGTCAGGATCCTAATGGAGGTGGTTGAAATTTTTACACACCCAAGGGCCCTGAACAAATTGGCTGTTAGTGCGAATCGGAGTGGTAGTTAGGCATCCACAGATCATGCCACCTGCACTAAGCTTTACCCCAGGAGCCCCTAATGTTATACTCCAGAAAGGTGAAAGATAGAACTGGAGCCAACATTTGTTTGCAGAGTTACACTTTACAAGCATACATCTCCCAATCCAACAACCACAGTTGTTCATCCTGCTCAATGTACTGGGGCTGAAGTGAATCCCCAGTTAAAACTCACGACCTGCATACAATCAAACAAAATTAATATACAATTAATACCTTATATTTTCCTGGAGTTTATAACTGATTTACTTTCCATGCTTGCTATATACAGCTTCCCGGTATCACTTGGTGATTTTCTACATTAAACCTGCTCCATTTGAGGCAACTCCTCTAATCCCACACTCCTGCTTACTCCATATATCCTTTACTCTTTCTTGTTTTGATGAATTTCTCCATTTAAATGAATTCATGGGTTCTGCTTCAGCTACGGTTTATAACAGAGAATTCCACATTTTATCTGTAAAAACCCTGTGTCTGATCGACCTTACATCTTCTTGTAACTGTTTGAAATGTGTGTCCTCTGGTTGCCATTTCACTATCATGGTCTGCTTTATCATAATCATAATCTTCAGGTCCTTCCTGTGGAAGCACAGGAAGACAGTGAGAAAAACATAAGGCAAGAATATTACAGTCCGGGGAGGAATGTTGATGATAATCAGCTGGAAACTCCACAATTTGTGTCAAGACATGGTTACAAGGGGGTCAAAGCTGGGAACTAAATATTCAGGGGCATGTGACTTTTCGAAAGGACAGGCAGGAAGGAAAGGGTGGTGGGGTAGCTTTGTTAGTACGCGATGGATTAAGTGTGATAGCAAGAAATGATCTTGGATTGGAAGATGTGGAATCCATATGGTTGGAGGTAAGAATTAACAAGAAGAAGAATACACTGGTGAGGGTAGTCTATAGGCCCCCTAACTGTAGCTATGCTGTAGGACAGAGAATAAATCAGGAGATAATGAGGGCATGTAAAAAAGGCAGTATATTAATCATGGGTGACTTTAATCTTCATGTAAACTGGGAAAATCAAACTGGCAGAGGTAGCCACGAGCACGAATTCATAGAGTGTATTTGGGACAGTTTCCTAGAACAATACATTGTGGATCCAACCAGGGATCAGGCTGTTTTGGATCTCGTAATGTGTAATGAGGCAAGTTTAATAAATGATCTCAGAGTAAAAGATCCCCTAGGAAACAGTGACCATAACATAGTGGAATTTAGCATTCAGTTTGAGAGTGAGAAACTTAATTTGGAAACAACTGTGCTAAACTTAAATAAGGGTAATTATAAAGGAATGAGGGCAGAGTTGGCTGGAGTGGACTGGGAAAGGAGTTTAGCAGAAAAGATGGTTGATGAACAATGGCAGACATTTAAGAAAATAGTTCATGACTCACAATAAAGATATATCCCAGTGAGGAAGAAGGATTGTAAGAAGGGGATAAACCAACCATGGTTAACCAAGGAAGTTAAGGACAGTATCAAAGTGAAAGAAAAAACATACAACGTGGCAAAGATTAGTGATAAGCCAGAGGATTGGGAAAATTTTAAAAACCAACAGAAGATGACCAAAAAAAAAATAAAGAGGGAGAAAATAAACTTTGAGGGTAAACTAGCAAGTAATATAAAAATGGACAGTAGGAGCTTCTTTAAATATATAAAAAGGAGGAGAGAGGCCAACATCAATTTAGGCCCCTTCGAGAATGAGGCTGGGGAAATAATAATGGGAAACCAGGAAATGGCAGAGGGGTTGAATAAATACTTTGCATCAGTCTTCATGGTAGAAAATACTAAGAGCATTCCAAAAATACTAAATAATCAAGGGGTAAAAGTGAGGGAAGAAATAAATACAATAACTATCACTAGAGAAAAAGTACTAGGGAAATTAATGGGGCTAAAGGCTGATAAGTCATCTGGACCTGATGGGTTGCATCCTAGGATATTAAAGGGAGTAGCTGCAGAGATAGTGGATGCACTGGTAGTAATCTTCCAAGAATCCTTAGATTCAGGAAAAGTCCCAGAGGATTGGAAATCTTCCAATGTAACACCCTTATTCAAAAAGGGAGGGAGACAAAAAAACAGGTAACTATAGGCCAGTTAGCTTAACATCCGTCATTGGGAAAATGTTAGAGTCTATTATAAAGGATGTAATAGCAGAGCATTTAGAAATGCATAATATAATCAAGCAGAGTCAGCATGGCTTCATGAAGGGGAAATCATGCTTGACAAATTTATTAGAATTCTTTGAGGAGGTAACAAGCAGGATAGATAAAGGGGAACCAGTAGATGTAATATATTTGAATTTCCAAAAGGCGTTCGATAAGGTACCAGACATAAGGCTACTTAATAAGATAAGAGCCCATGGTGTTGGGGGTAGTCTATTAGCATGGATAGAGGATTGGTTAATTAATAGAAGACAGAGAGTTGGGATAAGAGGGGCATTTTCAGGTTGGCGACCTGGCCATAGGGATCAGTGCTGGGGTCTCAATTATTTACAAAATATATTAATGGCTTGGATGAGGGAAATGAATGTACTATCGCCAAGTTTGTGGATGACACAAAAATAGGCGGGTTTGCAGGTGGTGGTGTTCCCATGGGTCTGCTACCCTTGTCCTCCTAGGTAGTAGAGTTCATGGGTTTGGAAGGTGCTGTGTAAGGAGCATTGGTGAGTTCCTGCAGTGCATCTTGTAGATGATACACACTGCTGCCACTGTGCATCGGTGGTGAAGGGAGTGAATGTTTAAAGTGGTGGATGGAATGCTGCTCAAGTGGATTGTTTTATCCTGGATGGTGTCGAGCTTCTTGAGCGTTGTTGATGCTGCACTCATCCAGGCAAGTGGGGAGTATTCCATCACACCACTGACTTGCCTGGATGAATGTGGCACCAACACTCAGTGAATCTTAATTATTGTTTTAAACCGTCAGCCTCTCGTTATGAGCAAACGTTTCCTGTCTGCATCCCTTTTTCCTGAAATAGTTCCCAAATTACCTCATGTACAAATGATTTACCTATCTTTGCACTGACATCAGTATAAAAATTCTTAGCAGGCTCATTGTTTCTAACTGATTAGGATGTGACGTTTTATGTTGCAAGAGGATGCGCAGCTCCAGTATAATTTAATTGATGGGACATATGGTTTCTTTCCCTCGTTATGGCCAGACTGAAAAATTCGATTTAGTGGCGACTGAAGGTAATGAGACAGATCCACACAGTGTTTCTGGCCATGCTCGGGGCTTAAGAGGAAGAAGTGATGCATAGCAGAAGCGATTAAACAGCTTGTTAGTGCCACAGAACTATCAGAGGGAGCAAGGCGACAAATAACCATAAAAGATTATTAAGGGTGACCCTGGTCCATCATTGAAGCTGCATCGTGTCAGCGTCACAGGAGATGCAGAAAGGGGGAAGGAATACGATGGCAGAGAAAGCTCCTGGACTCATCATTTTCTGACTCTTTGGGCAGAATTTTCCATGCCCGCTGGTGTTGAGCAGACAATATGGCGCCATCGGTTTCACAAGAGCGGGTCATGATTGTCCGCTCAGCCCGTCGATGGAGGGCCAGGTTTCCCGCCATCGGTCGTTAGGAACCTCATTGTAATACGTCAGCATATCATTGTCAGGCCATCCCGCCAGGCTCTTGCACCCCTCCCTCTGGATCGTCCATCCACGTCGGTGGGAAAGCACCCCGACCTGTTTCACAACAGCACAGAGGCGACATGCACTTGGTGGCCTTCACTTTGGGGGGAACTGGAGGTGAGTGAACAGCAACGTCCTGCAGAGCTCACCGGGGTCGCCTGTTGCTTCGCAGGCTTCAGAGGTGCCGAGGGAGGGGTTGGGGTTAAGTGCCACCGTGCCTCGGAGGCGACTTTTGAGGGTGAGGGGGAGCAGGGGGCCAAGGGCAGCCCTGCCTCTGAGGTGGTGGGGTGGCATGGGGGGGCAACAGCAGCCCTGCCATTGAATATAGCGCCAAGCATTCAGGGTGAGGGGGTAGGGTGGGTGAGGGAAGCAGCCACACATTCGGGAAACCTGTCGAAAGTGACCATTCCTCTGCAACTCAGACAGTTCAGGCACAGCCACATTGATATGAACGGGGTCGGGCTCCTAGCTTATCTGCCCAGTCAAGCTACATAGAAGCATCAAAGTGCCATCAGGCTCTCCAGAGCTCCCCCCCACAGCCAGCTCCTTAGCATAGGCTGCACATTCATGAGCACTTTAGTGGACTGCAGAGCAGTTGGGACTGCACATGTTGTGCAATCTCCTCGCTAAAGCTGGCAATGGAGCAGTCACTGCTGGAAGAGCTCACAGCCCCTTTCAATGTCAGCATCCCAGTCTGGACCAGTCTCCCCCATGGTTCAAGTTAACAGGGCAGCCTTGCTGCACACTGATCTCTGGACGTCCAAGCGGTGGTCAGCACTCTCCGGGAAGCGTGAAAGGGCCCTCACACTTAACCAGGACAGGTCCTTAGTACACCCATGGTAACCACGTGTCTCTCTCTTTCATCCTGCAGGAGGAGTACATCAGGATCATGGAGTCTGGTGATCTAGCTGTTTGCCTAATGGCCCACAGAGATCGAAGACGACGGAGGAGAGAGTGACTGAGGCTCCTGGCTGCACAGAGGCAGGAGCAGCACCCTCAGGAAGAAGAGGCGGCTGGGGCTCCCACACATGCTGCTGAAGAGCCACAGTGAGCCGTTATAAGTTGGCGCCTAGCTAGACCCAGGGTCTATTGGCGCTGCCTATCATTCCTGCAGATGACCAAGAACCAGTGTCACTGAAGACTGCGATGTCTAGGGAACTGGTTGCTCACATCTGCCAATCGGATTTGGCGCCAAGGGGACATGGAGGGCACCCACTGCCAGTGGCTGTGAAAGTGACTGCGATGCTCAATTTCTCTGCCAGTGGCTCCTTTCAGGGCTCCACAGGTGACCTCTGCGGGATATCACAAGCCTCCACCCACAAATGCATCCATGTGGTCACGGATGCCATCTTTGCAAGGGCACAAAACTTTATGCATTTCACCCAGGACCAGGACAGCCATTGTGAGAGCGATTGGATTCACCCAGACCTTGGGTTTCCCACAGGTGCAGGGTGTGATCAACTGCACTCATGTGGCCCTCAGATCTCCATTGGAACACACGGTGGACTACATCAACCGCAAGGGGTTCCACTCACTGAATGAGCAGCTGGTGTGCGACCACCAGAAACATATCCTGCAGGTCTGCGCACGGTTTCCAGGGAGTGTGCATGACTCCTACATCCTCAGTCGGTCACAGATCCCTGCAGTCTTCCAGAGTCCACAGAAGCTGCAGAGTTGGCTCTTCGGGGACAAGGGTTACCCACAGAGGCTGTGGCTGATGACACCTGTGCAGCAGCCTCAGGCTGCAGCAGCGTGACGATATAATGAGGCTCATGTTGCAACTCACAGCTTGGTGGAGCAAACCATCGGGATGCTGAAGATGAGGTTCCAGTGCCTGGACCGGTCTAGTAGAGCCCTGCAATACAGTCCACATAGGGTGTCATGCATCGTCGTTGTCTGCTGCACCCTTTACAACCTGACACTGCAACGGGGAGAGGAGCTGGCTGAGGAGGAGATGGAGGAGCTGCACATCTCCTCCAATGAGGAGGATGCTGATGAGGGTGAGGAGGTCCTTGGAGGCAATGATAACGGGGTGAGGGTGAGGAGGTCCTCGGAGGCGATGATGACGGGGATCAGGCCCTCGAGCACTGGCCAAACAAGGGAGGCACGCTCGGGAGGCCCTCATAGCTGCTAGATTTGTGAGGATGATGACAACATACAGTGAGGAGATACCATAGATCCTCACATTGTATTTGTGATCGTTTGACTCCAGTTTGGCTTATGGCAGCACGAATACCCTCTGTGAGAATGCTCCTGTCATGGAGATGCAGTGGAGGCTCTAATAGTCACACGATTGCAGGAGGATGATGACAACATGCAGTGAGGACACTCCATAGATCTTCACATAGCCTCTGAGAATGTCTGACTCCTGTCTGGCTGAGGACAGCTCACTTGCGCTCTGTGATCAAGGTCATATCATAGAGATGCAGCTGTGAAACTTTCAAAGCATCCGATGATTTGTCAGCCTTCAGCACCTGACCCCTTCAGGAGCACAGCGTCACCGGTCACAGATGCTGAGGAGATGGGGCCAGTCCCATCTTAAAGGTGCTGAGATCTCACAGAGAGAATGAGGGAACTCTGTGGCGCCTGCCCACGACATTCTGGCAGCAATGACAAGCACCGCCAAGGTGCAGACATCAGTAATGTGTCCAGGAAGTGTGAGGCTGGACCATCACTTTGGTCTGAAGACTGCACAGAGCACAGGGAAGAGGCCCTGGACTGAGACACCCGCCTTTATCTTGTGCAGAAAGGTTTCACATCAGAGTGACACAAACACTGCTCATCAGAACAAGGAGCTATGGGCAATAAACTTGAGAGTTTATTGACAATAGTGAACAGTATGTACAAGTGATTAACACCCGTGCCCAGGCTGTGCAACTAATTCTTCTTAACTTCCCTAACTCTGCCGCTACATCTTGGTGCTCCCCAGACATCCACAGCGGAGGTGGAGGCAGCCTGCTGACTGCTACACCCTGTCTGTGATGGCTTTGGCGAGCGTCCTCTGGAGGGCTGAGACCTGGAGAGCCCCAGCCTGCTTTTGGGGTCCTGCTGTGTGGCAGTGACACCCTCCTTGGCCTGTGGAGCTGGAGCTGCTGAGGTCACAGGTGGGAGAGGAGAGTCGGATGGGCCAGACACTCCCGGAGTCACCTGGATGGATGGGCCCGGAGTGTGCACCTGCTGATCTTCCTCCCTATGGGTGCAAGGAGCCCCCTGGCTGGCTCCTTGAGGAGAAGGGGAAGCTGGACTGAGATCGAGCTACCCAGCATCCCTCATGTGTACACACTATGGAGGCGCATCAGCGATGGAGTTGAGCCCATGCAGCAGTGCTGGAGCGATGTCCTGGACCAAGGTCCTCATGGCAGCTGCCATCCTACCAGTGTTGACCTCGGTGCGTTGGCATGCCAACGCTATCACCTCAGCCTGAAGATGGACAGACTCCTCCATCGTGCTTTGCAATCTGAGGAGTGCAGTGGACATCCCTTCCTGATGTTCCCGAGTTTGCCTTTGCAGCTCCAGCAACTGTGGCATGACCGAGCCCAGAGGGTCACCATCTGACTCAGCAAATTCCTGGCCTCCAGCAGATCTCCGAGTGTCAGACACCTGGGAAGTCCATGCCTCCACCTGCTGTGGATCAGACAGTGCGATGTGCTCACCACATTGTGATCCTGCGGCTACTCTAAAGCTACATCCTACTGAGGAGTGTGTCTCTGTGCTGGTGGAGGGTGTGGGTGAGTGCTGTGACAGGACTTCAGAGGGGGCACCTTCAGATTCCTCTCCAGAGTTTTCTTCAGGGCTTGATTGGAGACCCTGGGTTATGGACTCCATCAGGAAGCAAGGAGAGATAATTAGTGTATGACAGTGGCCTGTGAAACAGGATACATCACTCACAGTATGGTTGTCTGATGGATGTCGCACTGCTGGACCCTCACTTGGTAGAGCACCGCCGACCTCACCATCAGCACAGGACCGGTCCAGATCCTCGCCGGCCAGCTGGATGGATTTGTTTTCAAAGTCAGTGAGGACCTTGATTTCAGGCATTCCTCTATCAGTCTGCAACCTCTCTCTCGTTGTGTACCAGTTTGTCCTGCATGGATAGAGATGGAGAGAGTGTAAGCAGGATGCCTGCTGGACCAGATGATGAATGTGCCTGGCCAGTGTGGGCAGTGAGTGGTCCCATGGACGGGATGAGGACAATGAAAGTGTGTGTAAGACAGTGAATGGCGATGTCCCTTGAACTGGCAGTGAGTGAGATCCCTGTGGATGTGTGATATTTTTTTAAAATTTGATCTCGGGATGCGGCTGACTAGGCCAGCATTTACTGCCCATCCCTAATTTAGGGGACATTTTTTAAGAGTCAACCACATTACTGTGGGTTTGGCATCACCAGGTAAGGATGGCAGATTTCCTTCCCTAAAGGGTATTAGTGAACCAGATGGGTTTTTACAACAATCAACAATGGTTTTGTGGTCATCATTAGAGTTTTAATTCCAGATTTTTATTGAATTCAAATTCCACCATCTGCCATGGCAGGATTCAAACCTGGGTTCCCAGAGCATTACCCTGGGTCTCTGGGTTACCAGTCCAGCAACAATATCACTTACCAGGTTTGTGATTGTGTGAAACAAAAACAAAAATAGCTGGAAAAACTCAGCAGGTCTGACAGCGTCTGTGGAGAGAAAGACAGAGTTAACGTTTCGAGTCCATACGGACTTCTAATTTTCAGCATCCGCAATGTTTTGCTTTTATCTTGTGAGTGTGAGTTGAGAGTGATGAAAAGAGTGACTTACCCTGGCGGAACCAAGATCATTCATCCTATTGCAGCACTGGGTGGCTGTCCTCTTCTGCAGGGTGTTGGCGCTGACCACCACTGCCACCACCTCCCAGGCCGGGTTGGTCACATTGCTGCCCATCCTGCGGCCAGAGTGGTGGTACAGGACATCCCGACGGGCCTCCACAGCATCCAGCAGTCGCCGGAGGGACCCGTCATTAAACCGGGGAGTGGGGAGGCGGTGGGGGGGGACTACAGTCTTCTTGCCTTTGAGGGCCATGTCTCCCAGGCAGCGATGCTGAGCTGGAAGCAATGAGCGCTGTGCTTGGTGGCTGGCTTTTAAACATGGCGCCCAGCGTGATGCAACGGCGGGGTGATGGTGGGCAGGCGAATGAGGACCCCACCCGCCATGGAAAGGGCGTGTTCCCCGGGATTGCATACATAATGAGATGGGCTCGGGACGATACGGCCTGTAAGCCCGCCATCACCATTGGCAGATAAAACGTCGTTTCACCTGCCCGCCACCTGCACTTAGTGCAAATCTGGGAAAATTCCGTCCTTTGGATCTGTTACGGTTTTGGAGTTTGTGGGGTCATTTTCTCCCTGGGTAGATAATAGAGAGTGCAGTTCAGAGGTAGAGTGTGTGTTCACATGCATGATATACTTGGTTCAATGCCCAACATCTCCAACTTTAGAGATTGTCCTCTAAGGGAAGCTTGAGTGTGCCAGGCCTATGTTCCCTGGAGTTCAGAAGAATGGACATCGAAGATTTCCACTGCATAAGGTCCTGGCAAAGTCATTTTTGAAACTGAGTTCAAGAGCCTCCCAAAGCTTGCCTGTTGTAGAAGGACCCAAAAACAGAAGCCAGCAGGTTTCACGTGCCTCCAGTGTCAGATCAATGGGAGTCGCTGGTCTTTGATCTCACTGGGCCATTTCTCATTAACAGAAGTGGGTTCAGAGGTAGGCTGAGCTATCGCTACTGAGGAATATTTCTCCGAGATTTTTGGAATTCCTGAGAATCTTCCCTTGGATAAATGTATTTTATTTGAAATCTGTTCATTAGATGTAAAAGCCAGCATTTATTGCCCACCCTTCATTGTCCTTGAGAAGGTTCTGTTTGGCATCCAAGTGTTGGTGAAAGTTTGAAAAGCATGAGAATTAATCAAGACATTTATAATCTCGATCATCCCAAATTCTCCTCACAGACAGATTGAGCTGTAATCTGAAGACAAATGTTGCTTAATATGAGCAGAGAGATCATTAACCATGTGATGAACATGAAGTCCCCTTTTTGGCCTTTACTTTCAATCGGTTATACATCATGCCGGAGCTGGGGATTTTTGTCAGGAGAAGCTCTGAAAGGGTCAAAGCTCCCAGTTTCCTATGGGATTGATATCGGGAGACGTATTGGTAAGGAGTTAGGTAGATCTGAAAAAAAAATCTGTCTGAAACATAAAGCATCTGGGGTTTTGGAGACAGTTACTGTCCCTATTACACAAAGAAGCCATTTTCCTAGCAGTTGAACAAGGTAAGTAAATCTCCCCAACTTACTTGTTCTGGCACAGCTGGAGTTAAATATGATTCTGTCACCATTTAGCTAACAGCTGTGTTATAAAGCTGATGAGCTTTTCTTAACCATGTCTGTGAATAACATCACTTAGCAGCTCTTTGAATAAATAGAACAATTAAAGAAAATTAGCCACAGAGATAAAAGCAAAAAACTGCGGATGCTGGAAATCCAAAACAAAAACAGAAACAGAAATACCTGGAAAAACTCAGCAGGTCTGGCAGCATCGGTGGAGAAGAACACAGTTGACGTTTCGAGTCCTCATGACCCTTCAACAGAACAGTTCTGTTCTGTTCGAAACGTCAACTGTGCTCTTCTCCGCCGATGCTGCCAGACCTGCTGAGTTTTTCCAGGTATTTCTGTTTCTGCTTTTGTAAAGAAAATTAGCGCTCAGCCAGGGTAAACTCTCAAACTCAGAACAAGGCTTGGATTGCTCAGGGTGCTGTTGGACATTTGCAAATGAATCGAAGGGTTGCCTTCACTGATTGACATTGACGATCTGCTTTCAGTGGCTCGGAAAGCCCTCACTCCCTCAATAACCATGGCCAGAATTTTTAGCTTGGCGGGTGGGCGCCCGACTTGACCCGACCGAGCGTGAAATGACTCACGTTGACGTCGGCCGAGCATGCTGGCGTCAATGCGCAGTCGCGCGGTAGTTCGGTCAGCGGGCACACACCAGAGCAGGTAGTGCACCCGCCAAAATTAAAAGGCCTATTAAGGCCATTAAGCCATCAATTGTCCTGAATTTTTCACTGCCCTTCCAACCTGACGGTTGACGGGCAGGCGAAAAGGCCTTTTTTTTGTAAACCTCACCTACGGGTGGGATGAGGTTTTACAAAAGCAAATACACATGAAATAAAAACTTTAATTTTTAATTAAAAACATGTCCCGGCTCATGCGACAGAGTCACACGAGGGGACATGTTTTATCCAATTTTTTCTGATGTTTAATAATGTTTTCAATATCTTCTTCATCTCCTTGAGGCAGCTTGGTGCCTCAGGGAGATTACTCAGCGCTCTCTCGTGCGCAGACGTGAAGTTCGTGCTTGGCCTCACAATCCAACCCCCCGCCTCCCGCACAGGCGGCACTCAGCGCTGCTGCGTGCGTATTACGCTGGGCGGGCCTTAATTGGCCTGCCCGCGTAAAATCGCGAGTGCGCTATGGATCGCGGGCGGTGGTCAGCTTCCCGACCGCCCCCGCCAATCCCGCACGCCAAGGGCAAAATTCTGCCCCATGGCTGTGCTTCAGGACTGGGTGCTTACAAGAATTAAATTGCATCGGAAGAAAATCGTCTTTCACCAAGAGATCTAGTTGACCAAGACTTGAAGAGCGTTGCCACCAATGACACTGCAAGGCCTTTCTGTCAATTGATTGTAAATGCTGACCAATAGATCCGACGGTTAAAGAAGAAAAATAAAGACTTGCGTTTATATAGCATCTTTCACAACCACAGGATGTTTCAATGTGCTTTACAGCCAGTGAATTACTTTTTGAGGTGTAGACACTGTTATAATGAAGGAAACACGGCCACTAATTTGTGCACAGTAAACTCCCACAAAGAGCAATGTGATTATGACCAGGTAAGCTGCTTTTCTGATGTCAATTGAAAGATAAATATTGGTCAGGACACCAGGGATAACTCCCCTGCCCTTCTTTGAGGTAGGGCCGTTTTCATCCACCTGAGAGGGCAGATGGGGCCTCAGTTAAACGTCTCAATCGAGAGACCAGATGACATCATTTCTCGACATGTCAGAAGTCTCCTTACAGCAGAAATCGTCATTTTTCTTTCTGTGACGTTATCATTGCTTTGAAGGTTCGTCTCCTCATAGGGTTTCTCTGTAGAGCCCTGAAAACATGCCTTTAGCAGGTGAGGAAGAGTGTGCTGTCTGGACACTTGCTCCTGTGTTCTGACTTAACTGGCAAGATTCTGAAAATTTAAGTCAGTGCTCTCGAGTCCCACAACTAAGTTGCCCATGATTAGGAGAAACTGTATGTGGTCCTGGAGGAGGCCGAGAACCTGCTTAGTGAATGAGAGGAAGATGGTGTTACAACTCAGCAGAGGACAGGAGCAGACACAGCAAAACTGTGCTATGGTGGGCAGGACGCATGCATCTATACACACACACATCATCATCTTGGTGAAAACCCTGTGTCCAGATAGCCCCTTAGCTTTTGCAGATCCTTGCGCCTGTCTGAGGCCCCCTTTGCCTAATTGGGCTGCCCTGACCCGAAATTGGGCTGCATCCAAGAAAATGTGGCCCACTTTGGAGTGTCCTTTGGAGGCCACCACAAAAAGGTAAGCGTTTTTTCTAAAAGAAAACTTACCTGAATGTGGATCTGGGAGGAGAGGCCTGCTCTGCCTGCAGGCCCACTGTAATGCTGAAGACCCACCTTGGACTCCTAACGATTGCCTCCTCTCTCTACTCCCGGTTGGTCCTGACCCCTTCCCCAATCTTTCTTCCCCCATCTTCCAATCGTTTCCCCCCCAACTCTCCCAGGATGTAGCTGAGGGACACTGCCAGTGATGAGTCATCCCCAAATTCAAAGCTTCCACAGTGGTCTCATATAAATGAGGCCCCGGGGCCTAACATCAGGTGGCCTTGAGTCTAACCATTTGGACTTGGGCACTGTTCCCTGTGCCCAGCAGACACAAACAAATTTGCAAGCAACCACTCTCCCTGCTGCATTTCAAACCCTGTCACCTGAGTCAGTGACTGACCAAGATAAACCTTGATAAAATGCACTCAAGGTAAAATATCACTAACAAATTGGAATATTACTATCTACTTAGCACTTTTCGAATTTTATGCACTCCAGGTATTTATTTTGCAATATTTGTACCTCTGCATGAATTTAACTGAGTGGTGAGTGTTACAGATATCAATTCAGAGGGTTATTGATGTAACTGATTGGCTTCAATTTGTCTGATGATTTCTAAACACAATGGAATCAGTGCACTGCAGTTCAATCAGATCTTACCACCAACCACATATGCTCATTTTCGAAACATGATGAAACTTAAACCACAAAATAAGTGTGTTAACGTTAATAAAGCATTCTGGGTTAATGTGATAAATGAATTGATGTTTTCTTGCATCTTTGTGAGGTTTGATGTGTGTAACTAACCCTTTACCATTAAATTCTAAACACAATGGCTGCAAATTTCCTCAGAGCTGCCCTGGTTCTGATGTTAATGTGGCATTGCCCAGTTCACATGGCAAGACTAAGGGCAGAATTTTTGGATCGCATCGGAGGTGGGACCAGAGGCCGAAGGCTGGAAAATTGGTACCGGAGAGTGTTGTGTCAGTTTGCCAACATCACCCTGCCTCTGGCCCATTTTAATAGAGGTTTTAATGGGGGTGGGGGTGGTAGCTGATTGTCACCCGTCCATAAGGGGAAGTAGCCTATTAATGCAATTCAAAGGTCATATTAGGGCCAGAGTCCTGAGGCCCACTGCAGGGGCTGGGGTTTGACGGGGGTTGGGGGTGGGGAAGCAAAACTCCAGCAATGTTTTAAACCCACCCTCCTGTAGCCAAGATGGTCACAACTCTGTCCGCAGGCTGTCCTGTGGAGGGGCTCCCTCTCCGCAGTAGCAATCTGGCAGCTGTGGCTGCTTTTCATTTTGGGAAATGTTGAGGTGTGCTCAGAGGACACCTCCATCTTGAAGTGCCCTCCCCCACCCACACCGGCAGCGCCCACCCCTGACCGTGTGGATGCCCCTCTCTCAGTGCTGGAAGGGCCTCCGAAGGGACAGCGAGCACACCCTCTGGCCACTGACCAGCTAACTCCTTCAAAATCACGTGAGGCTTCAGGTGTCGTCATGGGGTGAGGTCAGGGTCTGGAAATACTCCTGACGTCAGGGTGCCAACCCCAAAACCAAAACCCAACCCTAGGTTTCCATTGTGCTTCTGCTTAAGTTATGGTGTTGGTGTAGGAGCTGTTCCGGGTATATTCTCGCCCCCATTCTTTCCTTTGGAGCTCCGAAAATAAAGTTGCAACGGTAACAGTTTTGTGACAGGAATTGGGGCTGATAACTTTCAACTTACAGCTGAAGTTGGTCTTCCACTTTAGAAATGGCCTGGGTTCCCTTGACATTGAAAGGAAATTTGAAAATTATCTCTTTGATGACCAGGAATTGATGCTCGAACAATTACTAAAGAACTGAGATTGATAGATTCTTGTTAGTCAAAAGTATTAAGGGATATGGGGCAAAGGTGGGTATGTGGAGTTAGGTCACTGATCAGCCATAATCTAATTGAACAATGGAACTGGCTCGAGGAGCTAAATAGCCTCCCGTGTTCTTTGAAAAATAAAAGAAATGGCTGGGATTTTGCGACCAATGGCAAAGCAGCAGCTCCTATCACTAACCTTGAAGGAAGCTGCTCACAATGATTTAATGCTCTCTCTGACATGGTTTTCCTCTTTCCCAAATGCAGTTTAAATCAGGCACCAAGTCAAAGGGATGTCTTAATCTTTTGTTCACCCTCCTCCTTCAGGTTTCACGTCGTTAAGAGGGCATTGGCAACCATGGACTTCCGTTGGATTGATCCATGATTATCCTTGGCAAAGGACTGCAGTGGTTTGCCATTGCCTTCTGCAGTAGGGCTAACCAGGAAACTCTCCCGCTCTTTACCACCCACTATCAGGGGTATTGGAAGGATTTACAGGCTGATAATCAACCTGTTTGGCCACATGATGAACACATCTTCTATGGCCATCAAGTCCTGGAGTTGGACTTGAAGCCAGAGATTTGGACACTACCACTGCACCACAAAGGGATGTCTTAATGTGCAGCATCAGTGATGCCACCAAGCAGGTAAGCAGCCAATTGTGTTAAAGTATTCCCAGACAGCAAAGCAGTGAGTTAAAAGCACTTCATGTCCTTAACTCTTCATTTAAACTTTCAGACAGCAAAGTAAATGATCTATTTGATTAAGATAGAAGGTAAATAACAATACATAAACTTAAAAAAAAATAAAAATTATTGAAATTATTTTTTTTTTATCATAAGAGAAATTTGATATTCCATAAAAATAAAATGAGCTTTTCAGGGTCAGTGAGGCTGTTCAGCAGTAATGATGAAGTTAATTCATCATTAAAAATCTGTTACACCTCAAGAAACAGGGTGCAACTTTTTCAGGGGTTTTTGCATCGTGACTAACAGCATAAGAGAGAAAAAAAAGAAGACTTGCATTTATATAGTGCTTTCCACAACCACTGGATGTCTCAAAGTGCTTTACGGCTAATTAAATACTTTTTGAAGTGCAGTCACTGTCGTAATGTAACAAACGTGACAGCCAATTTGCACACAGCAAACTCACACAAACAGCAAATGTGATAATGACCAGATAATCTGTTTTTGTGATGTTGATTGACGGATGAATATTGTCCAGGAGACCAGTGAAATCTCCCCTACTCTTTGTAAAAATACCATAGAACCATAGAACACTACAGCACAGAAAACAGGCCATTCGGCCCTTCTAGTCTGTGCCGAAATATTATTCCACTAGTCCCATTGACCTGCACCTAGTCCATAACCCTCCAGACCTCTCCCATCCATGTATCTATCCAATTTATTCTTAAAACTTAAGAGTGAGCCCGCATTTACCACGTCAGATGGTAACTCGTTCCACAGTCTCACCACTCTCTGAGTGAAGAAGTTCCCCCCACTGTTCCCCCTAAATCTTTCCCCTTTCACCCTTTACCACCATGAGACCTTTTATATTCACCTGAGTAGGTAGATAGGGCCTCAGTTTACCATCTCAACCAACAATGCAGCACTCCCTCACTGGAGTGTTAACCTCAGTTTCTGCGCTCAAGTCCTGGAATGGAATTTGAGCCTGGAAGCTTGTGACTCAGGGTTAAGAATGCTACCAACTGAGCTCAAGCTGACACCGAAGTGGGTGTACTCCTCAATTAATTTCCATTTATTGCGCAGTGGGTGGTGCCTCAACAGCGCACCCTCTGGAGGAACATGGAATCACTGAAGGCAACGTCCGGATCTCCGTGTTATTCTGCACATGTGCAGACTCCAGAGGTTGCTGCTCTTAGTTTCAGAGAAATGACGATGGCAAATGCTGACAGATTCACCATCATTACCACTTCGAAATCTGGGTCGGCATGCTATTCCTGGGATGGGGAAAGGGAAGAGGGAAGAGGGGAGGCGGGGAGGAAGGAGATTATAGCGCAGTGTCTTCGAAAGCTGAACTTTATGGTGGTGACCCTTGCAGGACAGTGTTCCGTTACCCATCAAAGCCCAAGCTCAGTACACTGACCGTTAAGGAAAGAAATCAATTGCTGAGAAAAATAATTATTCGCATATTCAATATATTCCTGGCTATGAAATCTCCAGAGGGTAAATACTTCAGCATTATTAATATTCTGTGCAAAAATAACAGTAATAAACTATTGTGGAGATAGCATTTAATCACGGACTCAGCACATTTTATAATGAATTCTTCGGAATCATAATTCGAAGAACACAAATTGAATCATAAAATCTAAAATTATGGAGGTTTGCTTCATTAAGCAAAAAACTAAGACAAGTACAAAATTAAGCATAGCAATGAGCTATTGCTGTGTAGAAGCATAGATTTGATCTATATTCATTAGCATGCGTAAACCTGCAAATGTTGGAATGATAGAATATCAATCACGGAATTGCAAACATCTAGAATTTTGTAATCAAACAGCACATGGGGGCCAGGGTCAATAAAAACCAAGGGGACATAATTATGCTGCACAGGAGCTGTATATCTTACAAGCAGCAGGCACAGGAAAGACTGTATCAGTAAGCAATGTTGACTCACTGCTGCACGGGAACATCAGCCTGGAGTTTCCTCTGAGATGCTCTGGCTCCACTTTGGCCGATGTGTGACACTAGCCCTGGGGCTTTTTTTGGATAAGCGGAGTTTCCGCCACACCTCTGGCAGAGTCACGGCTACGGAGCGGGGGAAACTCAGAGCAACTTCCCGGCCCCCGGGAGAAAGATCTGGGGAGGCGGTGACCTCGTGGTAAGGTCACCGGGCTAGTAACCCAGAGTTCCGGAGAAGAGTCATATTGAGCTCCAGACGTTAGCTCTCTTTCTCTCTCCACAGGTGATGCCAGACCTGCTGAGTTTTTACAGCACTTTCTGTTTTTATTTCAGATCTCCAGGATCTGCAGTATTTTGCTTTTATTAAAGTAAGGCCCAGGTAAATGCTCAGTTGGCTGGATGACTGGTTTGTGATGCAGAGGTGATGCCAACAGCGCAGGTTCAATTCCCATACTGGCTGAGGTCATCCATGAAGGCTCTGCCTTCTCAACCTCGCCCCTCGCCTGAGGTGTGGTGACCCTCAGATTAACCTCACCACCAGTCCTCTCCCTCTAATAAGAGAGCAGCCTATGGTCCTCCGGGACGATGGCAACTTTCATTTTTTCCAAAACGCTAAGTGCTGGAAAAACTCAGCAGGTCTGGCAGCGTCTGTGAGGAGAGAAACAGAGTTAACGTTTCGAGTCCAAAATGGCTCTTCTTCAGAACTCCCATGGGATCGTTTACATCTCCCTGAGAGGGCAGGTAGGGCCTCAGTTTAACATCTCATCTGAAAGACAGCACCTCCAACAGTGCAGCACTCTCCCAGTACTGCACTGGAATGTCAGCCTTGATTTTTAAGCTCAAGCCCTGGAGAGTATTTGAACCCAGAGCCTCCTGACCCAGAGGCAAGAGAATACCACCCACTGGGCCACAGATTCTTTAGAGGTGACAGAAACCCACCGATTCGGATCGTGCCTGGGCTGATGAGTCTCCCCAGTTTACTGGGCGTCAAGAACTCTTTGAGAAACAGGGTTGGGCCATCTTAATCCACTTCCTAGTGGGCATAGGCCCACAGCACCAAGAGGCTCATTTAGTGCCAACCGGCAATCTCGCTCAGCGAGTCCACAGGATGATGGGTACTGTGGGGTATTGGTGCTCATCGGAGCTTCACTCTGTGCGTAGCTGTGTCATTCCCGACCCAAGCCTGTTTGATATTGACACCGAGAGCCTGCAATTGAAAAAGTGTTCCATCCTTCTGAAAAAAGACTTCATCGGGGAAAAGCCAGCTTTAGGAGGAGTTGGAAGAATTCCACTGAGTCAACTCTTCTGCTCCAAGTAGGAATAAGAAGAGGAATCGATTCAAAATGGCAGCTCATTTGGATTTGAGGTGAGTTGTAGTTACGTTAGCATCTTACCACTTACTTTTCGCCCTCTAATTTTCTCCTGCTCCACAAGTAAAGGCAGAGGTTTGTGTTGGAGAATTACATAGGAAATAGGAGCAGGAGTAGGCCAGCCAGTCCATTGAGCTCTTATGCCATTTTTCCCACTATCCCCATAGCCTTTGATGTCATTCGTATCCAGAAATCTATTGGTTTCTTGTTCTACATGTGATGGCTGATGTTTAGCACGCCATAAAATCATAGAATCTTTCAGCACAGAAGGAGGCCATTTGGCCTATTGTGCCTATGCCAGCTCTTTGAAAGTTCTACCCCCCCCCCCACCCCTCCCCCCACAACCACCCGGCACTCTTTGTGTCCATAGCCCTGCACATTTTTTCTTTTCCAACATTCTGTTTTAATGAGATCTTGGCCTTCAAAAATAGAGGCAATGAGTACAAAAGCAGCTGAACCTTTATAAAGCTCTGGTTAGGTCACAACTCAAGTATTGCATTCAGGCCTGATCACCACACTCTAGGAAGGATGTGAATGCCCTTAAGAGGGCGCAGAGGAGATTTACCAGAATGGCTCCTAGGATGGAGGATTTTAGGTCGAATGTGCTGGGGTTGTTCTCCTTTGAGTAAAGGAGCTTGAGGGGAGATTTGATAGAGTTGTACAGGTTTAGATAAGGTCGACAAAGAAATGTTGTTTCCATTAGCTGGTGGTACAAGGACTAAGTTGGGGGTGTGGGGGGGCGGTGCACAGATTTAAGGTTTTGGGCAAGAGATGCAGAGGGAAATATGAGGAAGAACTTTCTCAAGCAGTAATTGGTAATGAGCTGGAACGTGCTGCCTTTGAGAGTGGTGGAAGCAGAGATGACGAATGATTTCGAAAGGAAATTGGATGGGCCCCTGAGGGAAATGAACTTGTAGAGTTACGGGGATAGAGCGAGTGTGTAGGACTGATTGGATTGCTCTGCAAAGAGTCAGTAAGACTCTATGGGCTGAATGGCCTCCTTCTGGGACCTTGTAGACTCTGTGACTCCATATCTAATTCCATTTTGAAAGGCACTGTTGAATCTGCTCCCCTTTCAGTCAAAGCACTCTTGCAGCAGTGAGGGCTGAAGGCTATTGAGTCATCACAGCCTAATCCGGTTCTCACCTCACCCAGCATCCACACATTCACACTGTCTAGCAGGTGAGCTGCAGACTGCAATTCAAGAGCGACTGATATTTATCCGCTCCTCAGGTAAGCAAGCCTCATTGTAGCAGTCCCAACTATTGTCCTGCCTGAGGTTAACTGAATGCGCACTGTCCAAGGATTAAATCCATGACCATCTTGGCCTTAAATGGTCTTTTAATGTGACGGTGGGCTCCGGCTCAACAGAGCAACCCTATGCAGCCCGGCCAGTCTACTACATTATGCCCAAGGCTCAAAAAGTAGTTAAGGCTTCCCCGCATAAGATGGCTGAGCATCAGTGCCCAGTGGGCGCTGAAGAGGAGGCCAAGTTGAAAGAATTAATTTTGCTGAGGTGGAGCTTACTTTTTAAAGGACCCACCTGAGCTTTCCCTGCCTCTCCAGCTCGGTGTCAGAATCGCCAGGAATGTTCGCTGGAGCCTCTGGAGAATGCAGGATTTCCCTTCCTGTCTGAGCACTGAGACCACGTGAAGATCTCCAGACGATTTGGAAAGGACCTGTCAGTATGCTGCCTGAATCTTTACTCGATTTGACTTCTTCCACCTGTGCTCACATTGTGTTTGCACATCAATCGGCCTCTGACCAATTTTACATAGTATCACAAGGGGGAATTGGAGAGGATGAATTGTAGCAGGTACCTCCTTTTCCAAAGCCATCACGCTAGCTCCTGATATTATTCTCTCTTTTTTTATACTGTATTTATAATATGGAAACAGGCCATTCCACCCAACTGGTCCACGCTGGTGTTTATACTCCACACCAGCCTCCTCCCACCCAACCCATCTTCATCTAACTCCTTCAAGATATCCTTCCATTCCACCCTCCCTCATGTGCTTCCCCTTAAATGCATTTCTGCCATTCACCTCAACTATCTCTTGTGTTAGCGAGTTCTACATTCTAACCACTCTGAGTAAAGAGGTTTCTCCTGCATTCCCCATTGGATTTGTTAGTGTCTATTATATATTTATAAGTTCTGGCTTTCAGGTTGATCGACCTGCAAACCTTTCCAACACACGTGGCAATGGCAGGTGGTGAGAGCGGGAGACATTCCTGGTCAGCCATGTGTTGGAGCCTTGATTATCACCATCCATAGCTCCTGACTACAGCATGTATGTAAAAGTTGATGTTGCCACAGCAACTCGGACTCTCTGAGCAGAATCATCCCGGATTCGCAACAAGCGCGGTAGCGGACGGGAAAAAGTCCTTTTACCTGTCGGCCGCAATGGCGGGTTTTCCGGCTTTATTGTCCCATTCTCGCCTCATTAATTATGCAGCCACATGAAAGACGCTGTCTCGCTGGCGGGCATCATCCGATTTGCCCGCCATGCCTTAACCTCGCCACTTCCTCATGCAGGGTGCCATATTTAAACTGCAGCCGTGTGCACATTTCTCAACGCTTGCAGCCCAGGACGGCTCCGGTGAAGTCCAAGAGGAATGCAGCCACCTGATTCAGTGATGCAGCCTTGAGATACCTTCTGGAGGCCCGCCGTGATGCCCCCTCCCGTGCTCTGGCCACAGGAGACCCATCAGTCTCACCAATCCAGCTTGGGAGGAGGTGGCAGAGGTGGTCAGTGCCAATGCTGCACAGAGGAGGTTGGCGGAAAATGGATGAATGATCTCATCTGTGCCACCAGGGTAAGGCAACCATCTCATCACTATAAACTCTCATACTCACAAGCCCATCACACATTCACTGGCATCTCACTCACTGCCAGCTCAAGGGGCATCACCACTCACTCTCTCTCACACACCCTCGCATCTCCATCTGGCCTCATCTCCTCTGGAGACTGCCTCCTCAGCCCTCACCACCTTGAGACCACTTGCACAGATCAACATGTGCCCTCCCCACACACACCCTGGGATACCCCCTTCCCCGGTACAGCCCTCGCCCTGCAACCTCTTCCCTTGCCTGAGGCCCCTCCTCCCCCTTCCCCAAGCAAGCCCGAGCCCTGCAGCTGCTGAATAGCCTTCCCCACATTACGGGTGGTCTGGTAGGTAGAGACCTGCCCACGAGCCCCCCCCCTAAAAGTGGTGTGGTGCAGCCTGCGAAGTCTGGCGCTGATGACCACGAGTGCTGCACAAAGCAAGGTCGGCAAACAAACCTCGGAGTCCCGAGTGAAGTGCAGCTCCCTTAAGTACAGCTGTGAAGTGTGTCAGTATGCATATGCTCGGATGATCCAGTGTTGGGGGGAGTGATTCCGGTGAGCAGAGCTTACAACGAGATGCTAAACTATTGAAATTAGGTTCACCAGGTGCATGATGGGAAACGTGGCCCCGCCATTGACGGGCGGAGTGGACGATCGCAAACTGATTCCATGACGGCGTGAAACCGAATTCCTTCCATATTGTTCCCCCCTCCTCACCACCCGCCCATGACGCCTGACGCCAAAGGGACCGGAAAATTCCGGTCTCTGAGTGAACTGTAACACACCACCAACACCGTTTTATATTTATTACCTCCCCCTCCACCCCCGCTACCTAGTTCTGGCCTCACCCACAGTCTCCCCCACATCCATCCTATTCAACCCATTCGTATTCTTAAATCTGTCAGTGTTGGGATCGGGTGGCGATGTTACAGTTAACCAGTTTGCATTTTCTCTTATCAGTACCATTTTCACACAACTCCTCATGTTGTAAGTCTCTGTGTGACCACCCCTAGATTTGATAGCAACCATCCCTTCACTCAGCGATTTTGACACTTTCCTTCTGAACCTTTCAGCTTCCTGATCTCACCGAAGGTTTATCTGTCTCTTCTGTGGCTTATTCACGGCAATCGCTGCCAATAACGCATTGCCCTTATGAGGTGCATATTTTGGAATAGTCTTCACTCTCTATTTTTCTTACAGATTTCTTTAGATGGCTTGTTGCTCAGCAGCATTAAGAGGGTGAGTGAGGTTCAGGGAGTAATCAAGCGAGTGGCAGTGTTTAGTGATGAAAACAGAAAATGCTGTAAAACACTCAATAGGTCAGGCAGCGTCAGTGGAGAGAGGAACAGGGTTAACGGGCAGAACCTGCCCTGTCCACTGGCGGCGGGTTTAGATGCAGGGGGAGGGGCAGGGAAAATGGTGGTTGGAGGGGGTGGGGGGTGGGGGGGTCGGGCTTGTGCTGGCACTGCCCCCTCACATGTCCCCACTGCCAGGAAACTTTCCCAGGCCGACAGCAATGTGGTTCCAAAAAGGAGGGCAGCCAGTTAAAATTGCTAAGGCCCCAATTGGGCATGATTTTTGCCACCTCACCAGCATTTTGCCGCTGGCGGAGTGAACCCAGCCTTGAGCAGAGGTTGCCAGGTCAATGGAGGCTGCCTCTCTGCAGCAGGCCTGGGAGGGGGGGTGCTGGGGAGGGGTAGTGGTGCTGGAGGGTGCCCATCAGAGCCAGTGGCTCCATGACTCAACGATGGGACCTTAGCCCAAACGGTCTGAGGGGATCTCACAGCTTCAGCCCTGATAATGTTTCGTTTCCATCCCTGTCTCATCAAAATGAAGGCACCTGCCTCCCCCACCCTTGCAGTCTCCAACCTGCCTCAGCAGTGCCCACCTCGCCCTATGGGGCTGCTGAGGTTCCAGAGGTGCTGGGCCACCATTGGGCCTGCAGTATCTGGAGCCTGACCACCGTCCATCCTTAATAGGATGACAAGCTTGGAGACGGACAATTAACAGGCTGACACCACCCCCCCACCCCCCCTGCCCCGCAACCACCAACCCCTCCCCCTCCACACACCTGTCCCACTGGCAGCAAACGGAGTGCAGCTGAGCTAACTGGGTGAAGAGTTGGAGTTTGGTGAGAGGGGAGTTCGGTGAAGGTGGGGTGGAAGTATCCTTCTCACCCCATAGAAAGTAGTTCTTGCTCCACTACAGGGAAAGGAGCTAGCTGTTTGGTGAGTATCTGGTAAGTGGGCAAGTTCTATTCTATCACTAAGGTTTAAAATAGTACACCATTTGGTGGTAAAGTTAATAAAATATATAAGAAAGCAACATAAATAAGTGATTAATGTAATCAAGCAGTTATTTAAAACACATTAAGGATGGCAGGACAGGTGATGTGTCAAGGTTGTAGCCTGTGGGAGCACATTAGAGGGGGGTAACCTAAACTCAGGAAACCAGGATGTAGAAGCGGTTTGGGTTGAGATGAGGAATGATAAAGGCAAGAAGTCACTTGTGGGAGTGGTGTACAGACCCCTTAATTGCAACTACACAGTAGGACAGAGTATAAAAGAAGAGATAATGGGAGCTTGCCAGAAAAGTACAGCAATAATGATGTGGGACTTTAATCCACATATAGAATGGAAAAATCAGATGGGCAAAGGTAACATAAATGAAGAGTCCATAGAATGTTTTTGGGATAGTTTCTTAGAACAGCACATTCTGGAGCCAACCAGAGAGCAGGTTATACCAGACCTGGTATTGAGCAATGAGGTAGGACTAATTGATAACCTCATGGTGAAGGCACCGCATAGGTAGCAGCAATCATAATATGATTGAATTTTATATTCATTTGAGGGAGAAATGAGTGCATTCAAGACTAGCATTTTAAACTTAAATAAGGACAATTATGAGGGCATGAAAGCAGAGCTAGCTAAAGTGAACTGGCAAATGAGGTTAAGGGATAGGTCAATAGAGGTTCAGTGACAGACATTTAAAGGGATATTTCAGAATACTTAGAATAGGTGCATTCCAATGAGAGAGAAAAATCCCAAGGGGAGGGCCCACTATCTGTGGTTACCTAAAAAAGTTAAAGACGGTATCGAGCTTAAAGAAAAAGCATATAATTACGCAAAGACGGGTGGCAGGTCAGAAGATTGGAAAGAATATAAAGAGCAGCAAAGAATGACAAAAGGATTAATAAGGAGGGAAAGATTAGAGTATAAGAGAAAGCTCGCTCATAATATAAAGATGGATAGTAAGAGTTTTTATAGATATTTAACGAAGACAAGAGTTAACAAAGTAAGCGTTGGTCCTATAGAAAGTGTGGCTGGAGAACTGATAATGGAAAGTAGGGAGATAGCGGGTGAAATAAACAGGTATTTTGCTTCAGTCTTCACTATAGAGGACACAAGTAACATCCCGGAAATAGCTGTAAATCAGGAAATGGAAGGGAGGGAGGAACTCGGGAAAATTACAACCACCAGGGAAGTGGTATTAAGCAAATAGTTGGGGTTGCGGGCTGACAAATCCCCAGGTCCGGATGGACTTCACCCTCAGGTCTTGAAAGAAGTGGTTTTAATTTTCCAAATTTCCCAAGATTCGGGGAAGGCTCCATTAGATTGGAAAATAGTAAATGTAACTCATTTATTCAAAAAGGGAGGGGGACAGAAAGCAGGAAACTACAGGCCATTTGGCCTAACATCTGTCATAGAGAAAGTGTTCGGAGCTATTATTAAAGATGTTATAACAGGGCACTTAGAAAAAAATCAAGGCAATCAGGCATCGCTTTGGGAAAAGGGAAATCATGTCTAACCAATTTATTGGAGATATTTGAAGGAGTCGTATGTGCTGTGGATAAAGGGGAACCGGTGGATGTACAGTTTTCAAGAAGGCATTTGATAAAGTGAGTGCCACATCAAAGGTTATTGCAGAAAATAAAAGCTCATAGTGCAGGGGGTAACATATTGACATGGATAGAAGATTGGCTAGCTAACAGGAAGCAGAGAGTTGGCATAAATGGGTCTTTTTCTGGTTGGCAGGGTGTGATGAGTGGTGTGCCACAAGGATCAGTGCTGTGGCCTCAACTTTTTACAATTTATATAAATGGCTTGGATGGAGGGACTGAAGGAATAGTTGCTAAATTTGCTGATGACACAAAGATAGGTAGGAAAGTAAAATGTGAAGATGACGTAAGGAGGCTACAAAGTGACATAGATAGGTTAAGTGAGTGGGCAAAGTGAGTCTGACATATGGACCATAATGTGGGCAAATGTGAAATTGGTCATTTTGGCAGGAAGAATAAAAAAGAAGCTTATTATCTAAATGGTGAGAGATTGCAGAGCTCTGAGATTCAGAGGGATCTGGGTGTCCTATTGTATGAATCACAAAAGGTAAGTGTGCAGGTACAGTAAATAACTAGGAAAGTTTATAGAACGTCATCATTTATGGTGAGGGGAATTGATTACAAAAGTAGGGAGGTTATGCTTCAGTTGTACTTGGCATTGGTGAGACCACATCTGGAGTACCTAGTACAGTACTGGTCTCCTTATTTAAAGAAAGATGTAAATGCATTGGAAGCAGTTCAGAGAAGGTTTACTGGACTAATGCCAGGAATGGGCGGGTTGCCTTATGAGGAAAGGCTGGACAGGTTAGGCTTGTATCCACTGGAATTTAGATGGGTAAGAGGCGGCTTGATTGAAACCTTTAAGATCCTGAGGGTTCTTGACAGGGTGGATGTGGAGAGGATGTTTCCTCTTGTGGGAGAATCTAGAACTGGGGGGGGTCACTGTTTAAAAATAAGGGATCGCTCACTTAAGACCGAGATGAGGAGAGATTTTTTCTCTCAGAGGGTTGTGAGTCTTTGGAACACTCTTGCTCAAAAGGCAGTGGAAGCAGAGTCTTTGAATATTTTTAAGGCAGAGCTAGATTCTGGATTAACAACAAGGGGATGAAAGGTTATTGGGAGTGGGCAGGAATGTGGGGTTGAGGCTATAATCAGATCAGCCACGATCTTATTGAATGGCGGAACAGGCTCGAGGCATACTCCTGCTCCTAACTTGAAGCCAATGTGGATGAAGAGTCATCGAACTGAAACATTAACTCTGTTTCTCTCTACACAGATGCCACCCAATCAGCATTTTATGTTCTTATTTCAGGTTTCCAGTACTCGGAGTATTGTTTTTGCGGCCAATTTTAGCGTCAGCTGCGGCTCAGTTGACTTGAGCACAAAATTCTAGGCCGCCACTCCATTGCAGCACCGAGGGAGCGCTATCCTGTTGGAGGTGCCATCTTTTGGATGAGACGTTAAACCGAGACCCCTTCAGGATGTAAATATCCCATGGCACTATTTGGAAGAGGCACAGTAGAATTATCTCTGATGTCCTGGCCATTATTTATCCCTCAATCAACATCACAAAAAAAAACAGATCATCCTCATGATTCTGTTCATGGGAGCTTGCTGTGCACAGATTGGCTGCCCTGTTTCCTATGTTGCAACAGCAAATGCACTTCAAATGTATTTGGTTGTACAGTGCTCTGCGACAGCTCAAGTTCATGAAATGTGCTGGATAAATTCAAGTGTTTATTTTTTTCTTTCCTGCTATCAGTTTATGAAGCTGTAAAAAGACCAATTTGATGATTCTGTAGACTGAGAGATGTCGGATTAATTTGTGCGAGATGTTATTCTTGTTGATACTAAATAATGTGACAATCACAGCTGCTGCTGCTTAGGTCCCATCTTCCTTTGTGCTTCCATCGTTAATGTTATGAGATCAAATATAAAAAAAACCTATTTGTGAGCTGAGCAGCATTAGCACTGTAACCAGAATAATGTTGCACTGAAGAGCTTTGTAATTTCTGTGGTGTGGGAGGGGATTGTACTGTGAAATGTTGCTGTAAAGAAGATTAATTACAAAAGGGTTCATTCACTCTGTATGCAAATTGTTCTTTTCAAAGCATTATGCGGCATTGTCAAGAAACGTTACATTACACTGCAGCTTAATTTACGACATGGTTCTTGCTCCATATGCTCCCTGCCTCAGTTCATCCACAGCTGAAACCCTCATCCAAGCCTTGGTTACCTGTAGACCCGACTATTCTCATACTCTCTTGTTGGCTTCCCACCTGCATCCACTAAAAACTTGAGCTCATCCAAAACTCTGCTGTCCCATTCACCCATCACGCCCTTTCTCTCTGACCTACATCGGCTCCCAATCTGGCAATACCCCAACTTAAAATTCACTTCTTTGCATTCAAATCCCTCCATCGCCTTGTTCCTCCCTATCTCCCAACCCATTGAATATTGTTTTTAAATCCCACCCACTGCCATAGTGGGATTTGAACCCATATCCCCAGAGAGATAAGCCTAGGTTTTTGGCTACCACTACGCCACTACCTCCTCTTTGATGAAAAGTAGTAAGTGAAATTGGAAGGCAGCGAAAACAAAGGGCATCATCAAATGGGGTCAAAATACAGGAAAATGTTTAAAAGGCTAAATTTATGCATCCTACCTGATTGCACACAGCATTCAAAACAAGGTCGATGAATTGATGGCACAAATAGAAATAAACAGGTCTGATCTAATTGCCATTTCAGAGACATGGATGCAGGGTGACAAAAGCTGGGAACTGAATATTCAAGGGTATTTGACATTTAGGAAGGATAGGCAAAAAGGAAAAGAAGGTGGGGTAGGCTGTTAATAAAGGATGAAGTCAATACATTAGTGAGAGTGGATCTTAGGTCGGAAGTTCAAGGTATAGGATCAGAACACACTACTATTAATATTATCATTACCACTGTCTTTGTCTTATGTTCCATGACATCTTTGTCATTTCATCTCTCCTGCCTCCAACCTCCCACTGACCTTCTATTTTGCCCCATCAGCCCCTTCTGCCATTTTCAACAACATAAAGCCCATCACAATTCCACCGCTCTCCAGTTCTGAAGAAGTGTAATATTGGACTCGAAACGTTAACTCTGTTTCTCTCTTCACAGATCTGCCTGACCTGAGTATTTCCAGCATTTTCTGCCTCTATTTCAGATTTCCAGCATCTGGAATATTTTGCTTTTATTTGAACATTGGTGGGCGTTGTTTATAGGCCACCAAAGAGTAGTGGCAATATATGGCACAGTATCAATCAGGAAATTACAGGTGCATGTAACAAGGGTAATATAGTAATCATGGGGGCTTCAATCTACATATAGACTGGGTAAACCTAATTAACACTAATACTGTGGAGAACGGATTCCTGGAATGTTTACAATATGATTTTCTACAACAATATGTTGAGGAACCGCCTAGAGAACAGGCTATTTTAAATCTAGTATTATGCAATGAGAAAGGGATAATTAATAATCTCATTGTAAAGGAGCCTTTAGGGAAGAGTGACCATAATATGATGGAATTTGACATTAAATTTGTAAGTTGTTATAGTTCAATGCAAAACTAGTGTCTTAAATCTAAAGAAAGGAAATTACAAAGGTATGGGGAACAAATTGGATTGAATTTCTTAAAGTAGATGGTGGTGAATCTTTGGAATTCTCTATCCAAGAGGGCTGTGGAGGCTCAGACATTGAGTATGTTCAAGACAGAGATTAAGAGAATTCTAGATTGAAAAACATTAAAGGATATGGGGATAGTGCAGGGAATGGCATTGAAGTGAATCATTCATGAACTGGTTGAATGGTGGAGCATGCGCGAGGGGCCAAATAGCCTGCTCCTGTTCCTGTTTCCTATGTTCCTAAAGCTCTCTGAGATCTTGGTGCTCCTCTAACCCTGGCCTCTTGCACACCCCCTATTTATTTTGCTCCACTGTTGGTGGTCATTGGCAACAGGCTAGTCACCTGCTTCAGGGAAAACTAGCAATGGAAACAGACATAAGCACATGCTTTGTCTGCCTCATGTGTCACCAGATGTGGGAAAGCCTCTAAATCTTTCAGTCTAATTGGTGGCTGTGTCTTCAGCTGCCTATCCCCTAAGCTATGAAATTCCTTCTCTAAAGCTCTCTGCCTCTCTACCTCACCCTCCTCCTTTAAGAAACTTTTTGTCACCTCTCCTAATATCTCCTTAATGGCGTCAAATTTTATTTGGTAATTGCTCTAATAAGCACCTTGGGGCATTATGTGGTTTTACTGCATTAAAGGTGCTACATAAATGCAAGTTGTTGTTCTTTTTGCCAAAACACTGAAGTAAAATGCACTCTGTCTGCAATCTGTTTCAACCTTAATCCCTTTCAATATTCTCCAGAATGACAGGTCAGAACTGTTAGGAGAAAGCAGCAAACGCTTTAAAACAAAAATAAATGCACAGGCCGCAAAACTCCATCGGGATAATGTTGGCATTTTTACACCCACGCCCGTGAACTTGAACTGCTGTTCGTCTGCAGGGTTGACCCCTCTGTTGTTAGCTCATTTCATTATCCAGTGGCCTTCCTGTGGTGTAAATCATGTGTGAAACGGGAGTATTGTCCTGGGGTGGCAGGGGAGAGGGGTGGAGTTGGTGGGTCTGCTTGAAAATTAAGAGTGCAGCCTTTAAAAGCTACATCTGACTGAAGATTACAGCAGCAGGTTCAGAGATTTTTTAAAAAAATAATCATTCCCTGGATGTGGGCGTGGCTGGGCAAGGCTGGCATTTACGGCTATACTCCTGAGAAGGGTATTAGGGATCTTATTCTTGAGCTATTGCAGCCCATGTAGCTAATGTTGGACTGTTAGCTGCACAGTTCTAGGAATTTGACCCAGTGACGATGAAGGATGGTGTCAGAATGGTGTGTGACTTTCAGCACCCCACCCTTTTCATAGTACATAATGCAGGCATGGTTCCCAATGCCACTTTCCTGCCAATCCCTGATAACTTTTCACTCCCTTGTTAGTCAAGAATCTATCTACCTCTGCCTTAAAAATATTCAATGACCCCGCCTCCACCGCTCTCTGGGGGAAGAGAGTTTCAACGATTCACGACCCTCAGAGAAAAAAATTCTCCTCATCCCTGTCTTAAATGGAAGGTCCCTTATTTTTAAACTGTGTTTCCTAGTTCTAGCCTCTCCCACAAGGGGAAACATCCTCTCAGCATCCAGTCCGGCAAGTCCCCTCAGGGTCTTATAGGTTTCAATCAGATCACCTCCCATTCTTCTAAACTCCAATGGATATAGGCCCAACCTTTCCTCGTAAGACAATCCCCTTATCCCAGGATGAATGTTTGTGCTAGTTAATGAAGCGCTGACCAAGTGGACTGCTTTCCAATGGAATGACGATCACTGATGAAGCAGCTGAAGAAGGCTGGGCCTGGGACATTGGCCTGAGAAGCTCCTGTAGCGATGGGCTGACAAGATTGGCTTCCAAAAAACCACCAGGTGCCGGGTATTCTGTGCTGATGGCAAGGTACTATGATCTTGGTATGGGAGATGACATGATCAGTGGGATAGTATAGGCAGAGGTTAGTGGTTGCACAACTAGACAGTTACCATGCTGTCAATGTGAAGCAGCACAGTTACACAGACTTTGATGCTCTTCGCTCTCTTCATCCTGAAGAGTTATCTCGACCCAAACTTGGGCCCGGGATTTTCAGGTCCCGCTGCAGCTGGCTCCTCCCACAGTGGGATATGGTGAGCAATTCAAACCTCCGTTGACTTCAGTGGGATCGGAAGAGAGGGAGAGGGTGGGAGAGGGTGGAAAATCTAGCCCTTAGTTTCTGCCTTCCTTTCCTGCAGCCTCATGGAATGAAGATTGGGTAATCCATTGTGCCATTCATGTGGTGAAGATAAAATTTTACTACCCAAAAGTTCCTTCACCAATTAGTGTGAGTTCTGCATTCACTCTTCATACTTAGAATTCAGTGCAGTTTATCATTTTGGGTCCCTAATACCAATTTATTTCCCGCCTCTGTTCAGCGGACGTCTGCTCCGACACTTAGTCTGTTCTCCCGCAGCCGCTAAAATCCCAGCCGCTTAATTCAATGAAAGTAACCTTTCTTCACGTAATGGTACAAAATAAAGAACATGTCATCCCTCCCCACGTCAGTGGTTCACCGTACTTGCCTCACATAACGTTTGCTATCCCTATCCTCGGCCACTTCTAATCTCTTTCGCTAATTATCCTCGCCGCTTTTCGTTCATCACAACCTCTTATCGCCTGACTGTTTCCAAAAACCCGCTTCCCCGTGTCCATGTGTCTCTCTTTTTATCTCCATTTTCACAAATGAAGATCAAAGGGCTCTCTAGCATAATAATGGCAACGCAAAATGGATGGCGGTAAATCCGCTGCCCGTCTTACAGTGTGATGGGAGAGGCTCCAATGTTATTTCCACCACATGGTTGACCAGGAATCTCTCCCGCTCTTACCATCTGCTGCTGGCGTGTGCTTTGGAATGATTTACAAGTTGCTACTTTGGCCGCATTATGGCCGCATTATGGCCGTTTTACACAGCTCAGTTGCCTTTGTCATTGACTCCAATGGTTGAAAGAAAGTGGCAGAGTGTAAAATAGGCTGCAGCTACATGAACAAGCTAATAAATTGCTTTTCAATTATTTAGACAGGCTAATGAATTGTATGTTGTTCAGTCTCTAAGGAAGATAACTTCCATTTAGCGGTTTTGCGCCATCGTTCATTGAGGTGCCTTTATTAAAATCCTGGGAATGCACTTTGCTTATCGGCAAAGCATGAAAAGGCAATAATGCTTATTTTCAAATCATTTTTGGGGGAAAAAAATGGTCAAAAAGCCCTGAGAGGTGGCGCCTTCATTTCACAACTAATGATCAATGCCACTTTTAAACTTCTCAGATGATTCTTCATTCGCACGACCCTTTGTGTAAAGAGATATTTCCGGATTCACTTTGAACTAGTTTTGCTCTTATTTTAAGATTGTGTTTTCTTTCCTCTGGACTGTCCTGTTGAAGAGAAAAATCATTCTATACCTTGCTTGTCAATTCCATTCGTTATTTCAAATGCCGTGGTCATGATATTCCTAAGCCTTCTCAGCACAGAGAATTTGAATCCTCATTTACCCAGTTTTCATTGTGACTAAGTCCCTTTAGACGAGGTCTTGTGGTGCAGTGATAGCGTCCCTGTCTCTGAGCCTAGAAGCTCTGGGTTTGAGGCCCACCCCAGGATCTGATGGCCAAGGAAGGTGTGTCCATAACGTGGCTGGACAGGTTGAGTATCCACCTGCAAATCCTCCCCGCACATGCCAGAAGCAGGAGGTAAGGCTAGGAGAGATTCCTGGTCAGCCATGTGATGGATAGAATATTGGAGCCTCTACCATCACTATTCATAGCTCCAGATTGCAACATGCATGTAAAAGTGAATGTTGCCATGGCAGCTTGGACATCTTGAGTTGAATTGTAACACACTACCACCAGGTCCCTTTATCTCACCCATCTTCCTGATGAATCATTGTCAGACATCCCCCACAGTCACTAGATGGGGGGACCTGAAACTGATTGTAATGCTCCAAATGAGTTCTCTATAAAAATGTCTCTGTGCTTTTTTTCCTATATTTTGTCTCTTGTGATGAAACCCTGTATTCCATTAATATTTTCGATCAATTTTTTGGACCTGCAAGTGAGCCTTGGAAGACTTTTGTGGTTGGATCCATAATCCTTTTGTTCATGTACCACTTCTTCATAGGATATCACAGAATCACAGAATCACACAGTGCAGAAGAGGCCCTTCGGCCCATCGAGTCTGCACCAACATGAGAAACACCTGACCTACCTACCTAATCCCATTTACCAGCACTTGGCCCATATCCTTGAATGTTATGACGTGCCAAGTGCTCATCCAGGTACTTTTTAAAGGATGTGAGGCAACCCGCCTCTACCACCCTCCCAGGCAGTGCATTCCAGACCGTCACCACCCTCTGGGTAATAAAGTTTTTCCTCACATCCCCCCTAAACCTCCTGCCCCTCACCTTGAACTTATGTCCCCTTGTGACTGACCCTTCAACTAAGGGGAACAGCTGCTCCCTATCCACCCTGTCCATGCCCCTCATAATCTTGTACACCTCGATCAGTCTTCTCTGCTCCAACGAAAACAACCCGAATCTATCCAACCTCTCTTCATAACTTAAATGTTTCATCCCAGGCAACATCCTAGTGAATCTCCTCTGAACCCCCTCCAGTGCAATCACATCCTTCCTATAATGTGGCGACCAGAACTGCACACAGTACTCCAGCTGTGGCCTCACCAAGGTTCTATACAACTCCAACATGACCTCGATCTATGCCTCGATTGATAAAGGCAAGTGTCCCATATGCCTTTTTCACCACCCCACTAACATGCCCCTCCGCCTTCAGAGATCTATGGACACACATATCAAGGTCCCTTTGTTCCTCTGAACTTATATATGGCACAAAAACAGGCCATTCGGCCCAACCAGGTCATGCTGGTGTTTCTGCTCCACTCAAGCATTTAGAACACAATGCACTCTGCCATGCATACGTGCAAGAGGTGCTGTTGAACAGCGTTACAGCCATTTCTCAAGTGAATTGTAGTCCCTCACAGGAGGAAAGGAATTGTTTACCCTTCTTGCTGACAAACTATTTGTTTGTCAGTGTTTCCTTTCTAAACCCCTTTTCTCTTCTGCTGGAGATCTGACCCAGGTTCTGGCTCTTCAGGCACTGGTTAGCCTCCCTTGATTTGTTCGAGTGACCCTTCATTCTTGAGCCAAGGGTCTTGGCTGGCGGTTCGGGTGTTTTGGGTGCATCACAGATCTCATGTGATGTTTGCCTTTCCCACCAGGATAGCAATGATAAACCTTCAAGGCCCTAGCTTAAATAAAAATATTGTGGTGCCTTGGCCTAATGGCTTCAGATTTACAAACTGAACAAATGGGTCTTATTTCAATTGAATTAAACAATTATACTCTCCTCCATCGATAAATTTGAACAAAACATTGAGTAAACAAACAAACAAGCAGACCTAACGATTTCAGCCGTGGTTCAGTTGGTGTCTCTCTCACTCCGAAGTCAGAATCTTGTGTGTTCAAATCCCGCTTGAGAGACTTGAGCACATTATCACATTATCAAGGCTGATGCTTAAGGGCAGCACTGAGGGAGTGCTGCACTGTCAGGGGTGCTGATGAGGCTTATTTTGGCCAAAGGGAAGAAACAGGTGGTGAAATAGGTGGTGTGCTGATAAAATACTCCTGTTTGTAAAATCTGGCCTTTTAGGACTGAATTACCCAATTTACCATAATCGGAACTTGCCTGAAAACACTCGCTCAGCCCTTGGCAGGTTTTGTGGAGCAGCGTACATGGGTTTCTCACACCCACTTCCACTGAAGGTGTGGAGTGCTTTCACTGGCGCACGTTTCAGGATGGCTCAGGGACCAAGGGAGAGGGCGCACAGGTTCTTGGAGTTGTGCTGGAGGTCTGGAGGAAGAGGGATGTCCTGTACCGGCACGGGGAAGGAGTCCACCTTGCCCTCCTGTCACTCCCTACTATAGCACCTGGTGCTCTGGCCTCATGTCCTCTTCTCATCCTCATCCAGGCCAAGGGGGACCTTGGTAAGATGCCTGTGACCAAACACTCCCTTTCTCCTGGGGGCTCCTATAAGGTGTCCAAAGAGCTGGAAGAACCACAACACTCACTCTTTTAGATGAAATCCTCAGAGAATTCGAAGAATAAATGTTGAGAGTGTGAAGGAATCCTTGGTTTCAAAGCTTGTATTTTTTTGAGACAGGCTCTAATTGAAAAGGGAACTTGAGAAAGGAACCTGAGAAAGGAAACCGAGCCTTCCAGTTTCTAAGACTGAAACTGGCTGAAATATATAAAAGGATGCAGAGTCAGATAATGATCCCAGTGGTGCAGTACAGGCAGGCTGAAAAGGACAGGGGCTGGATCCAGGAGCTGGGAATAGGCAAATATACAGTGGCTGCAGCTTTTTCTGTTGCTTGTAGATGATATTGGTGGATCTACATCAAACAGACCATTGTAAGCAGAGTTGAGATCTGGGCCATTTTGGTGAAGAACATGCCCATGGAACTCAGGTGGTTGTGCCCTGCAGTCGGCTGGGGAACAGGCTAAATCCTAGGAGAAGACGAGCAAAATTCTTCGTGAGGAAGACCGAGTTTTGAAGGACTTTAAGACTAAGGTTGGTGACACATATACTGAGTAGTCTGCTGAGACATCTCATAAGAGCTGTCTTAGCTCTATCTACCATTTAATGGGTGGAATCATCCCAGATTTGCACTACGTGTGGTAGCGGGCGGGAAAAAATTGTTTTACCCGCTGGCCGCAATGGCGGCTTCTCACGCCGTATTGTCCCGTTCGCACCGCATTAATTATGTATTCCCGGGAAACATGCTGTTTTGATGGGCGGGTAGGCTCTCATTTGCCCGCTTCATCACGCTGGGCGCCACATTTAAAGTGCAGCCACGCGCACACCTCTCAGCGCTTCCAGCACAAGACTGCTGCATGGAAGACATGGCCCCGAAACGCAAGAAGACTGCAGCCTCCAGGTTTAATGATGCGTCCCTCGAGCGCACTTTGGAAGCTGTGGAGGCTCACCATGATGTCCTGGCTCTGGCTGCAGGATGGGCAGCAACATCACTAATCCAGCCTTGCAGGCAGTGACATGATGGTCAGCGCCAACGACCTGCAGAAGAGAACAGCCACCCAGTGCCACAAGAGGATGAATGATCTCCTCCGTTCTGCCAGGGTAAGTCACTCTTCTCATCACTCTCAACCCACACACTCACAAACCCATCACACATCCATAGGGCCCTCACTCACTGCTGGTTCAAAAGACACCACCATTTACAGACTCACATACACACCTCATCCCATCCATGGGACCACTCATTGCCCACACATGCCAGGCATACTTATCATCTGGCCTGGCAGGCATCCTGCTTACACTGTCTCCATCTCTATTCATGCAGGAAAAGCTGGCACAGAACAAGATGGAGAGGTTGCAGACTAGTGGAGGAATGCCTGAAATCAAGATCCTCATGGACTTTGAAAACAGAGCCATCCAGCTGGCCGGCGAGGATCTGGACTGGTCCTGTGCTGACAGTGAGTTCGGTGGTGCTCTACCAAGTGAGGATCCAGCAGTGCAACATCCATCAGACAACCATGCTGTGAGTGATGTGTCCTGTTTTACAGGCCACTGCCATTCACTAGTTATCTCTCCTTGCTTTCGCAGGCACATCTGGGAAAAGCCGACAGAGTCCATGACTCAGGGCCTCCAATCAAGCCCTGAAGAAACCTCTGAAGAGGAATCTGAAGGCACCCTCCCTGAAGTCCCGTCACAGCGCTCACCCACACCCTCCACCAGTGCAGAGACACACACCTCAGTGGGACTTGGCATTAGAGTAGCCTTGGGATCACAATTTGGTGAACACATCGCACTTTCTGATCCACAGCAGGCAGCGGCAGGGATTTCCCAGGTCCCCGGCACTCAGAAGACTGCTGGAGGCCAGAAATTCGCTGAGTCTGAGTCAGATGATGAGCCTTTGGACTCAGTCATACCTCAGTTGCTGGAGCTGCAAAGGCAAGGTTGGGAACATTAGGAAGGGATGTCCGCTACACTCCTCAGATTTCAAGGCACGAAAAAGAAGTCCAAATGCCTTCAGGCTGAGGTGATAGCGCTGGACAAGGTCAACACTGGTACGATGGCGGCCACCATGGAGACCTTGGTTCAGGACTTCACTCCTGCACTGCTGTGCGAGCTCAACTCCATCACTGACACCATAGTTGGCCTCCAACAGTGTGTACACAAGAGGGGTGTGAGGCAGCGCGATCTCACTCCAGCTACCCCTGCTCCTCAAGGAATCAGCAGGGGCCCTCAGGCACCCATAGGGAGGAGGATCAGCAGGTGCACACCCCGGGCCCATCCATCCAGGTGACTCCAGAAGTGTCTGGCCCATCCGACTCTCCTCTTCCTGTGACCTCAGCAGCTCTAGCTCCATTGGCCAAGGAGGGTGCCATTGCCACACAGCAGGACCCCGAAAGCAGGCCAGGGTCCTCCAAGTCTCAGCCCTCCAGAGGATGCCCACCAAAGTCATCACAATAGGGCGTCACAGTCAGCAGGCTGCCTCCACCTCCGCTGTGGATGCCTGGGGAGCAACAAGATAGTGGCAGAATTAGGAAGGTTAAGAAGATTTGTTGCACAGCCTGGGCACAGATGTTAATCACTTGTACTTGTAAATAAACTTGCAAGAATGTCTCCCTAGTGCCTTGTTCTGTCGAGCAGTGCTAGTGTCCTTCAAATGTGAAGCCTTTGTTCCTGCACAAGATAAAGGCAGGTGTCTCAGTCCAGGGCCTCTTCCCTGTGCTCTGTGCAGCCTTCAGACCACAGTGATGGTCCGGGCTCACACTCCCTGGACACATTACTGATGCCTGCACCTCGATGATACTTGTCATTGCTGCCAGGATGTCATGGGCAGGCATCAGAGTTCCGTCATTCTCTCTATGTGCTCTCAGTACCTTCAAGGTGGGGCTGGCCCCCATCTCTTCAGCACCTGTGACCAGTGACACTGTGCTCCTGAAGGGCTCAGGTGCTGAAGGCGGACAAAGGATCAGGTGCTTTTAACGTTTCACAGCTGCATCTCCATGATATGACCCTGGTCACAGAGCACAGGCGAGCTGCCCTCAGTCAGACAGGAGTCAGACATTCTCAGAGGCTATGCGAAGATTTATGGAGTGTCCTCACTGCATGTCATCATCATCCCCCTGGAATCGTGTGACTATTAGGTCCTCCACTACATCTCCATGACAGGAACCTGAGCATTGGGGATATGTCTGCTGTCATAAACCAGATTGGAGTTAAATGTTCACAAATTAAATGTGAGGATCAGTGGTGTCTCCTCACTGCAAGTCATCATCATCCTCCACAAATCTAACACTTCTGAGGAGTCCTGAGTGTGCCTGTCTCGCCTGGCCAGTGCAAGAGCCTCATCACCATCATCATCGCCTTCGCTGACCTCCTCACCCTCATCTGAATCGATGTCCTCATTGGAGGACCTCCTCCAGCACCTCCATCTCCTCCTCAGCCAGCTCCTCTCCCTGTTGCAGCGCCAGGTTGTAAAGGGCTCAGCAGACGACGATGATGCATGACACCCTCTGTGGACTGTATTGCAGGGCTCCACCAGACCGGTCCAGGCACTGGCACCTCATCTTCAGCATCCCGATGGTTTGCTCCATCAAGTTGTGAGTTGCAGCATGAGTCTCGTTATACCTTTGCTCTGCTGCAGCCTGAGGCTGCTGCACGGGTGTCATCAGCCACGTCCTCTGCGGGTAGCCCTTGTCCCCAAGGAGCCATCCTTGCAGCCCCTGTGGACCCTGGAAGACAGAGGGACCTGTGACTGATTGAGAATGCAGGAGTCGTGCACACTCCCTGAAAACCATGAGCAGACCTGCAGGATACGTTTGTGGTGGTCGCACACCAGCTGTGGAAGTCTTTGCGGTTGATGTAGTTGACCCCTTGTTGTGACGGAGATCTCAGCACCACGTGAGTGCAACCGATGACACCCTACACCTGTGGGAAACCTGAGATCTGGGCAAATCCAATCGCTCTTGCATCCTGGCTTTCTTGGTCCCGGGTGAAATGCACAAAGTTGTGTGCCCTTGAGAAGATGGCATCTGTGGCCTCATGGATGCATTTGTGGGTGGGGGCTTGTGCTACCCCATAGAGATCACCTGTGGAGCCCTGAAAGGAGCCACTGGTGTAAAAATTGAGCGCCGCTGTCACTTTCACAGCCTCTGGCAGTGGATGCCTTCCATGTCCCCAAGGTGCCAAATCCTGCAGTAGCTGGCAGATGTGACCAGTTCCCTAGACATGTGCAGTCTTCGGCGACACTGGTTCCTGGTCATCTGCAGGAATGAAAGGTGGTGTCTATAGACCCTGGGCCTAGCTCGACGCTGACCACCAACTGCTCGCTGTGGCTCTTCAGCGGTGTGTGCAGGAGCCCCAGTTGCCCCTTCCTGAGGGTGCTGCTCCTCCCTCTGCCCAGCCAGGCGCCTCCGTCGCTCTCTTCTCCATTGTCTTCACTCTCTGTACACCACAAGCATACAGCTAGTTCACCAGGCTTCATGATCCTGATGTAATCCTCCTGCAGGATGAAAGAGAGAGGCGCGTGGGTTAGCTTAGGTGTTCTAAGAACCTCTCTTGGTTAAGTGTGAAGGTCCCTTAATGCACCTTGGAGAGTGCTGGCCACCACTTGGATGGCCAGAGTTTAATGCGCTGCATGGCTGCCCGAAACCCCAACCATATCTGTCCCATTCCACGTGACCGATTGGCAGCAGCTTTGCCCATTGGACTGCACGTTGTGCTCTCAGCTCAGACTGAGGCATTCTCCTAACCCACACTGCAAAGCTGCACTGTTAGCTTGAACCATGGGGGAGACTGGTCCAAACCGGGATGATGACATTGCAAGGGGCTGTGAGCACCTCCACCAGTGACTGCTCCATTGCCAGCTTTAGCAAGGAGATTGTACAACGTGTGCAGTCATCCAACTGTTCTGCAGTCCACTAAAACACTCATTAGTTTGCAGTCTGCACCCAAGGGGTGAAAAGCTCTGGAGCACTGGGTGGCACTTTGATGCCTCTGCATTGTTTGAATGGGTAGATAAGCTAGAGCCCCAACTCCGCACATGTCAATGTGGCTGCATCTGAACTTCTCTGTTGCTTATACAAGGTTTCCCTAATGGGTGTCCATTCCTCTCCCCCCCCACCCCACACGTGCACTACATACAACCGCAGGGCAGCTCTTGCACCCCCCCCACCACCACCCAAGACTCCTCAACCGCAGGGCAGCCCTTGTGTCACCCCCAACTTGCATCAACCGCAGGGCAGTCCTTGCCCCCCCCCAACTCACCTCAACCTTGAAGTCCAACAGGCGACCCTCACGAGCGCTGTGCACTTGCCTCTTAGTTCCCCTTAAAGTGCAGCCTGCTAAGTGCACCCCTTATATAGGCTGTTGTGAAACCCGTTGACATGCAATCACGCCAACATGCTCGGGTGATCCAGCGTGGGGGGAATGAGCCCGGCTGTCTGGCCCTATGACGATATATAGATATATTACAATGAAGTTCCTGATTTCAGATGGCGGGGAATGCAGCCCACCATTGATGGACAGAGCGGATCATCACAAACTGTTACACGACGTCGTGAAACTGATTTTTGGCCTCTCGCCATATCGTCCACTCACGCCACTGAACACACCCGATGCCAGTGGGCATGGAAAATTCTGCCCAATGTGCAATTTATAATCAACCACAATTTGCCCATTAAATCATATTGAACTTACGCTGATTCTGAGAATAGGTAGTTACACAAGATTGTATTTAGTGTTTGCCTTGTTTGAATCTTGTATAGTAAAAAGTCTTTTGTTTTAAATCATGGAATCTTGTGCCCTCGTTCTTTCAGTAAATAACTGGGGTTTTGGATTTCTTTTTTTAAAAGATGTTGTTCCTCCAACTGATCATAACAGTCGGGTATTGATGAAGCCTTGACAGCAAGTCTCCTGATGTGTTTCAGAGGAGTCCTCTTCACAGTTCCAGCAGCAACTGGATTTAAAAGTGGGAGTATCCCTTTAAGTAGCGCTTGAAATTGACATCAAACTTGTGTTTGCTCCCAAACAGCTGGCCACTGTTAGGTGAGGGCGTTAGTTTAAGCGTTAGACTGCAAGTGCCGTTCAGCCACATTATTGAGCATTGCAAGTGGCAATCACCTGCTCAGTAATCCTCTGGGCAGTCGTTCCAAGGGTAGATGGCACTTCCCAAGATGGAACCTTGTACTAAGCATGGGCCAAACTGGCATTTCAGTTCACGGCCACTTCAAAGGATCGATAGATCCTGAACGTGCTACTGAAAATCGCCCCTCTCCTTCCTTTGTTCACATGATGTGGGCGTCGCTGGCTGGGCCAGCATTTATTGCCCATCCCCTAATTGCCCTCGAGAAGGTGGCGGTGAGCCGCCTTCTGGAACCGCTGCAGTCCATGTGGTGTAGGTACACCCATAGTGCTGTTAGCAAGGGAGTTCCAGGATTTTGACCCAGCGACAGTGAAGGAACGGTGATATATTTCCAAGTCAGGATGGCGAGTGACTTGGAGGGGAACTTGCAGGTGGTGGTGTTCCCATGCATCTGCTGGCCTTGTCCTTCTAGATGGTAGAAGTCACGGGCTGGCAAGGTACTGTCAAAGGAGCTTTGGCGAGCTGCTGCAGTGCACCTCGTAGATAGCACACTCTGCTGCCACTGTGCGTTGGTGGTGGAGGGAGTGAATATTTAAGTTGGCAAATGGGGACTGCTTTGTTCTGAGGGGTGCTGGGAGCAATTAGGACACTTCTACCATCAATCTGGCTCAGACCAGTGAACCCTGCAGACAATTGGTTCAGTTTCACACTCGGCAGTACCAATCATAACTGAGTCATTGGGAAGCACAGCCAACCATTTTCTCCACACACTAACACAGCAACATTCTGTCGCCTCCCCTGCCTCCTGGGCTCCACATCACCTTGCTGTATTGCTCTGAGTGTCACACAGGCCATCACACTTCCCTTTCACACAATATGTCAGTGCCATGGAGAGTTAAGAATTTGATGATTTTATTTTCACACAGTGAGTCAAGTGTCTGAATTAGATGTGGAATTCGGAGCGGTCGCTTCTGGCGAATTTACATTAAACTAACAATGCAAAGGCGATTAGCTTGGTTCCTGCAATCGATTTCGAGCTGTCTTGTGATAAATGAAGTATAAAATCTGATTTATTAATCAATTTACCATCAGCTGTTTTCATTCTGATGCCAGAAGGCATGGTGACAGCGTTTCAGCAGGCGACATGAATAGGATAATCACTTCCTACCTACAAACAAGTAGCAAACTGACAGGAGACCAGCTCAATTTACAATGCAATGAAGAAATTGGGAGATTTCGAGACAGTGGGTTACAGTTGTACCCTGTAGGGTGGATAATTTAAAAGCACATTGTCCGCTTTTCGAGAGTTAAATGGGCGTTCAGCTGTGCCAATTTTGCAGTCGGACATTTTACATCAGGAGAGCACTGGAAGTGTGAAGGCTGTCATATTGGTTACGGTGCACCTCAGGCGTCCTGGGTGCTGCCTGGAATGAAATCCTGGCTCGTTCAAATATGTAAATAAGGGTCCTGCACTTGCATTAGGACCCTTTTGGGAAAATTGGTGCGTTTGATCCACACATTTTGTGGCTCACCCAGCAAAACACGCAGGACACAGGCTGCGGCAGCGCCATATAAAGGGATCGCCAACTCCATTAGGGTCCATCTCTGGATCGAGGTTTTAAGCAGCTGGGAATTTCGAGCCATTTTCTGACTGTTTTGATGGGGCCTGGGCATTTTCTTTCATAACTGTTGGAGAGCTGGCTTATACTGCAGCTGGACTGTTTCAACCTCCTGGGCTGCAGCCGTACTGAGAAGAGTGGGGATGCTGCTGGGGTTGCTGTTGAGGCTGCAGCACCAGGGGTGATGACCAGCAACACAATGCATTGCAGCTCAGGCCTGTGGAGGCTCAAAGAAGAGGGTGCAGCAGCTTTTACAAGAGGTGGGTCCCCCAGAACAGAATGCCATACCCTGAATATAACAGAGGGATGGTGCATGAGGAGACCCCACTCCAGCAGGTTGGTTGTCTCTGATCTATACTGACCCTTAGGATTTGGAGCTAAACGCATGGTGCCCACGGTGCTGTTGGTTGCTGTGAAAGCAAGGGTGGCTCTCGCCTGGGACGCTACAGGTGTATTCCGGGCAATCTCCGCGACATCCGTCAGTTTGCTGCCCAGATAGCCATCAGGCAGATGGTCTCTTTCCAAAGAGACAGCATTGCATCTCCTTCCCAATGCAGGCTGTTAGAGAGAGAACGCTCGGATTTGCCCACATCACTGGGTTTTCCCCAAGTGCGCGGCGTCGTTGGTTGCACACACATTGCCCTGTTTTCTCCCCGTCAAGAACCGGTCATGATTGCTAACAGGAAGGGGTTCCACTCCCTGAATCTATGGCCAATGCATGACTATAGAGAGCAGTGGAAGCTGGACCATTGAATGTATTCAAGGCTGAGTTAGACAGATTTTTGATTTACAAGGGAGTCAAATATAGGGGTCAGGCAGGACAGTGGAGTTGAGACCACGATCAGATCAGCCAAGATCTTATTGCATAGAGGAACTGGCTGGAGGAGTGAATGGCCTATTCCTGCTTCTATTTCTTGTATTCTAATGTCTGTAACCTGGAGGGGAGCTTGTAGGTGGTGATGTTTCCATGTGTCTGCTACCCTTGTTCTTCTAGGTGGTAGAGTTCACAGGTTTGGAAGGCTTGCAAGGCTCACTCATGATTAGCCCATAAACAACCCAGGCACATTTCTACCCCTATATCTGAAGATTCCCTTTCCTATTGCTTTCTCCCTCCCTCTCTCTTTCTCTCTCTCTCTCTTTCCCTCCTTCTCTCTTTCTGTCTCTCTGCCTCTCTTCACACACACACACACACACACACATATGTTACAGTACGTCTTTTTCTCTCCCTATTATTATAAGTGTGTGGCTGCTGGTATTTACCCTGTAACTTCAATTGTAGGTCTCTGTAACTTCACATCTAAGTGACAAAATGAATAATTGTCTCAATACAGAACTGGGCCACCAGCAGTGGGGCATGTTTAGGAAGTGCTGCTTCTATTGGGCTGTCACATAAACAGCTGCTGCTGTTATTGACCTTGTTACTACAATAGTATTTCATCCAGGATGCACACTACCATTTTAAAAGAAGAGAATTGCCAAATCAATTTGACTATCTGTGGAAAATTTATGGGAGCTGGGGGCTAGCTAGTGTCCCCAGCATGGCAACTGGTGGGTAAGTGGAAACAAGCGATAAACCTCCAGTTTCTCATGGTCAAATGAAGTTGGTAAAGGAATAGGTTAGCGATTTAAGTTTGGTTTTACTGGAAACTGTAGTATAAGGGTCTGGCATAGAAAGTGCTAAGGTGGGACTGGGTACGGTGCTGCCCGTTTAACAGGTGGATATTGTCACGAAGCTATTAATGTATATAATATTGTCGGAAATTATTTTTAAAAAATAGAAGTTTAGTCTGTGGGGTGTGTCTTAATTAGATTAAAGCCAGCGCGTCTGGGTGCTTTGATATGTACCAGTTTTGAGATGTAGAGAAGTAGAGGTCCGTTCGCATTTTGTTGAAGAAAGCGTTCAAGAAGGGGAGTGAAATCTGGCACCTAGCTAACAGAGACCAAGCAGAGTTTACATTACTAATAGAAGTGTGGTACTATGAAAGGGGTTTTATTGTTAGAAGAGGTGGAATTCAAAGGGGCTGGTGATACAATGAGAATTTACATTCAAAGAGATGTGCTGGGTATAACAGACAGCAATCTTGTGCGTGCAGAGCGGAGGCAATGTAAGATCAAATCCCGTAAGCCGACCACTGTGTCAGCAAAGGAACCAAAGTGAAAGGAACCTCATTTTGAATTTATAAAGTGAAAATGCTTTGCCTGGTGTCTGCTTAAAGCCTATGGGTTGCTGTTACCTTGAGATTCGTTTGGGAATTTGTTAAAAGTTATGATAGTAGTAATTTGTAGCCATGTGTACATATATTTAACTCGTGTAAATGAATAAATGTCTCATGTAGTTTGATATAAAAACTTCCCAAGAACGGGTGGTCGGACTCCTGAATTTAGAGCTGCCTCTCAAACATTCCACTTGAAAGTATAGGTCACGACAGCTATTTAAAGTTTCCCTCTGGGATTTTTAAATAACTCAGTTTTACCAGCTGCTGTGTCATGACAACATCTATTTACCAAAGCAGGCAGCAGAAGACATTCTGTCAATCACAACTGTTTTATTGTTAAACTACAGTTCACACCAAATAACAGTTTCCACCCTTCCCTTCTGGATCTTTTCCCTGTCCAGAAGCAAAAACCCCTTTACTAGGGAAAAATCCAGATCCTAAGTACAGGCTTCAATGAGCATCACCTGCTCTCAATTCACTCTGAAACTTGTCCTGCTTTACTCTTAAAGGGACCTGCATTTCTAACATTGTCACCACCTACAGTGTGATGTAAAGTAACACATGACCTGAGTCTAGACAGCATTCTGGGACTGGACAGAGATGTGTGTAGAGGCAGGCATGGAGACAGCTCCCAGCTTAGACCTTATATTGTATATATGCAAATAGTTATGAGTAGTTAATAAACACTTACTGTTAAACTATACAGGACTCAGCCTATTCGTGAGACCTACCGAGCTATATAAAACTGTTTTAAGTTTTGTTTCTCTAGAAAGAAACAAGTAGAACGATAATTTTTAGGTAATGTTCGTCAGCCCGAAGAAGGGGCCATGCTGAATAAATGCATAAATAGATAACCATACGATAAGATAACCATAATAGATAAGTTGTATTAGACTTTTCATTCAACCTTGCTTAATTAGGACTCTGAAATAAAAACAGAAAGTGCTGGAAACACTCAGCAGGTCCAGCAGCATCTTTGGAGAGAGAAACAGAGTTAATGTTTCAAGTCCATATGACTCTTCCTCAGAACCTGTTCCAAAGAAGAGTTATATTGGACTCAGAACGTTAACTCTGTTTCTCTCTCCACAAATGCTGCCAAAACTGCTGAGTTTTTCCAGCACTTTCTGTTTTTGTTTCAGATCTCCAGCATTTTGCTTTTATTTAATTAGGAATCTACTGGAATATAAGCTAATTGGCTTGTAGGAATAAAATAGGAGTCATCACTCCATGGTTCAACAGTTTAATAAGAAATAAGGACACTGGACTGAATGGCCATTTATGAGCAGCTTGTTAACAGGCATTATGAACAGCCTCAGAGATAAATAACTGATGGTCGAGCGGATACAAATAATGGAACTTCCAAGCGTTAGTTTTACAGCCGGAGGTGGAATGTTCCTGGGGAGGATGCAGCTGATCTGAGAGAACAGCTTGAGATAAGATAGACAAGATGTAAGGCTTGGTTGATCGAGGGCAGAAGTATGAAGAAGTTACTGGCAAGTGGATAACATTAAAGGTGGGGGTTTCACCCAACGGCTTCGGCAAAGGGCTTAACGCTTTTCAAAATAAAGTATATCTTTGTAGGGTGAACAGGCTTTCTCAATACAAAAACAGAATTACCTGGAAAAACTCAGCAGGTCTGGCAGCATCGGTGGAGAAGAAAAGAGTTGACGTTTCGAGTCCAACATGACCCTTCAACAGAACTGAAGTATAGTTAGGAGAGAGGTGAAATATAAGCTGGTTTAAGGTGGGGGGCGGCCCCCCAGTTCTGTTGAAGGGTCATGTTGGACTCGAAACGTCAACTCTTTTCTTCTCCACCGATGCTGCCAGACCTGCTGAGTCTTTCCAGGTAATTCTGTTTTTGTTTTGGATTTCCAGCATCCACAGTAGCTTTTTGTTTTTAGGCTTTCTCAATAATTCATCCAGGTCCATCCTTGTGAAAGGGTTTAAAGTTAGAGACTTTGAGAGACCTCTACACATTTGGTGGTGGGAAGAAACTCCTCGGTGTTGATCCATACTAACACTCTTGGGTAATTTGAGGAGTCGTGAAGAGGAGACACTGAGAAGAAAAGAGAAAAATCTATTTCTGCATACCGGCCATCCTGACCAACCTGCATTGGTACTCGCTGCTTGTCACAGTAGTGTGTTTTTGCTGTATAACTAGTAGAATCTTAAATGCTGGCTAAACTCAACATACCCACCATATTGGTTGCAGTGATCCTGATTAAAATCGCTACGGCACTTTTCCACTGGAGCTTCTGGGTGCACACAGGGCAATAACACCCATAAACACGGGGGAAAAGCTTACCACTGCAATGCCAATCCAATCTGGATGATGCCATCTTTGGAAGCATCCACTGCTGGGCAGGCAGAGTGCCCATCTGATTCAACCGATCGAGCCTCTTATTATATAGACACATCAGCATTGTGCAGTGTATAGGGACGATGATGGCATAGTGGTAACGTCACTCATAGTCCAGAGGCCCAGGCTAATGCTCTGGGTATGTGGGTTCAAACCCCATCGTGGCAGCTGGTGGAATTTGAATTCAGTTAATAAATTTGGAATATAAAGCTAGTCACAGTGACCATGGGGTAGAATTTTCCGCTCCCCTTGGCAGCGTGCGTATTTGGCGGCATGAGCAGACAATATGGCAAGAAGGCCAGAAATCGGTTTTATTCCACTGTGAAGCCAGTTTGCGATCGTATGCTCCACCCGTCAATGGAAGGCTGCATTTCCCACCACTGCACGTTGGGAATCTAATTTCAATACTTTAGCACCTCATTATAAGGCCTGCTTACCGGAATCATCTCCTCCCCCCAACGCTGGATCATCCAGGCACCTCGGGGCGTGTTTCACAACTGCACACAGGCGACATGCACCTGGCCAGCTGCACTTCACTCGGGACTTTGAGGCTTGTTTGCCAACCTTGCTTTGTGCTCACAGTCACAGTCATCAGCTCCAGGCTTCACAGGCAGCACCACATCGCCTTTAGTGGGGTTTATGAGCAGATCTCTACCTACCAGACCAGTTCTAATTTGGGGGTGGCTTTTCAACAGCTGCAGGGCTTGGGGAAGGGGGAAGAAGTGGTCTCAGGCAAGGGAAGAGGCTGCAGGGCAAGGACTGTACTGGGGAAGGGGGGTTATCCTAGCGTGTGTGAGGGGCACAATTTGATCTGTGCAATGTGCCATGTCTTCACTGGAGCAGTCCTGGGCTGCAAGTATTTAGAGCTGTGTGCGTGGCTGCAGTTTAGATACGGCACCCAGAGTGAGGAAATGCTGATGTAGTGGCGTGGTTGGTGATTCAGAGGCTGCCCGCCAGTGAGATGGCATGTTTCCTGTGGCTGCATAGTTAACGAGGCGGGAAGTGGATGATACTTTGTGAAAACCTATTATTGCAGCTGGCAGGTAAAATGCCACTTTTCACACCCGCTTATGGCAATCCTGGGATGACTCTGCCTCATGAAACTATCATCAGTTGTCATAAAAACCCATCTGGTTCACCAATGCCCTTTACAGATGGAAATCTGCCACTCTTACCCAGTCTGGCCTACATGTCGCTCCAGACCCACAGCAATGTAGTTGGCTCTTAACTGCCCTCTGAAATGGCCTAGGAAGCCACTCAGTTCAAGGGCAATTAGGGATGGGCAACAAATGCTGGCTTTGCCAGCGACTCCCACTTCCCACGAAGGAATAAAAAGTACACGGGACCCCGTTTGCTAGTTTGGTCCATTTGGTAGGACAGTCGAGGTAAAAACACCCAAAAGGTGAGCTAAGATGCCTCTCATGGCTTTCCTCCTCTGCATTTATTTTGAGACAAGAGTGGCTAGAATCAGTGGAGATGGATATTAGATTAAACATAAGAGATGGAGCAGAGAGATAAGAAGAAACATTCTTAGATAGAGGGCTTTGAAGATGTGGAATGCATGACCAGAATTTGTGATTGAACCGGGGGCTGTTTTACCATTTGGTCAGATTGCTGGTTGAACTGGCATATGGGATTCATTCTCCAGCTTGTGTGGAGATTCAATACCACTTGTGGGCTGTACGGCCGGTTTCTGTATTGTGGTTACCTTGTCACTAAATATTAAATCCAGCAGGTTGACTGGCATGTTAATGTTTCATTGTAATCTTACTTGTCTGAAACTATCACAATAAGAAGACTGAGAAAGTAAAGCTGCTATTCTGGTTCCCTTCCTAGTTGCTGCCATTTTCCTAACGGGGTCTCTTGGCTCTGTGTAGCCTGCGATTTGGCAACGCTGATTAGGCTGCAGATCGGTGCAAATGGCACCGTTGACGAGATGCAGCCTTGTTTTGTAACTTTGCCTTACAGTGCCAGCTTCACTCAATATCTCAGTTGAAGAAACAGAGGCTGCGAAATTCAGTGGCATGGCTCCCACATTTCCCGTGTCCCGGGTGCCATTTCATGCCCAAAGCAGTGGCTGTGTTGACCGTGTGCATCACTGTTGCAGGCCAGGCCGGACTCCATTTTTGGTAGACCATTATATAACTGGGGTGTGGGGCCGTCCACCGCATGTATGCAGAGTAGGCAGATCGTGATGGCAGTCAGCGTGCAACATTGGTTTGGCTTTATCCATGCTATTTCTGACCGCTCCAGTTATTTGCTGATTTACTGGTTTCTCCTGGCTGTTTCTGAGTGAGTAGAAGTATTTGGAGGATTGTACTGCTACTTAAAATTGTTGGAGTCTCCAGGGAGTGGTGTGACTGGTTTTCACTTTTTGGTTTCTGCTCAGGTCACTTGCGTACAGTCATGGGTGCTGTAGTTTCCATCTCCCCAGCCTACAGCATGTCAGGGAGAATGAGCAGGGGTAACACAAAGAAGGACAAGCTGCTTGAAGAGGGAGGAGGAGGGTGGGGAGAAGGGCAGGATACCATATCCACTCAGGATCTTTAGGGAGCAATTCACCTACCTAAACTCCAGTGAGGAAAAGTGTTTGCAACTCCTCTATTTCACTAAGGAGGTGCTCATTGAAATCTACGATGCATTGCAGGTAGACCTGCAGCCTCAGAGCAGGGTGAGGATGGCATTGCCAGTGACAGTGAAGGTGGCCGCGGAGCTGATTTTTCTCATGCAGGCTCCTTCCGGGCCGGAGCAGGTAGTATTTCCAACGTCCCACAGTTTGCCACCCGCTGTTTGTACAAGGGAGATCACTGAGGCTCAGTGTTCAAGAAGAGCTGGATACATTTCATTATTTCATTCTCACTTGCCAAGGAGAAACAGGCAGGGTGAGCACTGGCTTTGTTGGGTTAGGGGACATCCCCATGGTGCGGGTTGCCACCGACGGCACACGTGTCACTCTGTGGACTCCTCATGTAAGTTCACAGATGTACCACAACCGGGAGGAGCTCCACTCCCTCAATGTCCAGCTGGTGTGTGCCCAAACTCAGCGCATCACGCAGGTCAATGCCTCATATCCTGGCAGCAGTCTTGACACCTATGCTCTGCCCAGTCCGCTGCACCATCAGCATTTGAGTCACCAGAGAGTGGCCACTAGGTTGACAAGGGCTATCTGCTGATTATCTGACTCGTGACTTGAGTGCGCAGCCCATGCACACGTGCAGCACGCATATAACAAGAGCCATTCTGCTATGTGCATGTTGTTGAGCAGACCGTTGGCATGCTTAAGCGATGCTTCTGCAGCCTGGACCACTCTGGAGACCCTTGCAGTGTTTACCAGGGTGTATGGCATGAGTTATCGTGGCCTGCTGCATCCTGCACAAACTCACCATCGCCGTGCTGCGGTGTGCAGCCACTAAACCACCGCTTAGAGCTGGCTGCACATTTCAGTCATGTAAATGAGTGGGTAGCACCAAGCCTGCACTTTGCCCGTATTGGAAGCAACAGGCACAGGTTAATCACGACCCCTGCACTCGTTTTGAGGCTGGGTCGGGGGCAGCTTTTCGAGTCTTGCAGCTAGAAATGGCATGTGAAAGTTTGCAAAAGAATGTGCTGAAGATTTCTGGTGGAACCAGTTACTGTTCCTGGTAGCAGCTGTTTCCTGCGCTGCGTGGGAGATAGGAGGACATTTGTAAAGTGCAATCTGTCGGGACCATAAATGGAACAAAAGCAGCTCTTTAAAAATTGCATCCAACGGTGTGAATTGTTCTAGCACACTGACTGAAGAGATAATGTGTAGTCAGTTTGCTTTCAGCTTTGGAGACCAGTCCAAGTGCACATTGGTCCAGGTAAGCTGGTGGGCCACTTACCCCAGACTACTGCCTTCTCCCTTCAGCATGCTGAAAGGTAAGGAATTTCATGCAGTGATTCATCAATGTGGACCCATGATACTGTTTCCTTGCTGTTTTTGGTGTGGCAGTCAATTGTTTCACTTATATGTCGTAATCTGAGCATTAAACTAAATGACGTGATTTCTAGGTTTTAATTTGACAATTGTACTTGCTTTCAGTAAACTAACTGGAGTGTACCAGACTTATTATTTTCCTTGTATTTGATAGAGATACTGTCACACCATGCTTTCATTACCAGAATCAGATTTCCTGCTTTATGAATTTGCTTTGGCAACGTCAAAATGGTTGATTTAATTAAATAATGTAAAATTTACAAATGTAAGTGTACATGCAAATATTAATTGTGCCTTGCAGGAAAGCAAACCATTGTTGGCAAGTCAACCAATGCATAACGATATGATTGATGGCAATTCAACAGCACCATTCACCACATCGCAAGTGTGATTATACTCGAAAAGTACTTCGTCGGCCATAATGGGCTTTGGGACATTCTGAGATTGTGAAGGGTGCTACATAAATGAAAGTTTTCATTGTTGTTACTTAGTGAGCCGTTCAGACCAGGAGGTTCCTGGTTTGATTCCCAACCTGCGCCGTGTCCTGCTGAATGCAGCTGGAGTAGAAAGTGGGATGTTATAATTGGTCTCAGTGCATCCACATTGTGGAGGAGAAGAAAATATCAACTGGTCTTCGCCCAGGACCCCCGTTGGAAAGTGCGGGTGTGAACGTTGAAGGAGAGCAAGAAAGAGTTTAACTCTGATGGCCAACCTAGTCTGACAGCCTATTAAAACTCTTTGGGTTCACGTGTGAATACTAAAGGAGGACTTGTATTTATATAGCGCTGTTGTGACCGTTGGTCATCCCAAAGCATTTTGCAGCCAATGAAGTACTTTTGAAGTGTAGTCTCTGTGGTAGTGTAGGCACGGCAGGCAATTTTCACACAGCAATCTCCCACAAAAAGCAATGAGCAATGAGAGAATTTTGGGTTGTTGATTGCAGGATAGATTTTGGCCAGGACGCTGGGGATAACTCCTGTACCCTTCTTCAAAATAATATGATGGGATTTTTTTATACCCATCTGAGAGAGCAAATAGGGCCTCAGTTTAACAACTCACCTGAAAGACAGCACCTCTGACAGTGCAGCACTCCCTGAGTACTGCACTGGAGTGTCAGCCTGGATTTTTGTGCTCTGGATTGGGTCTTGAACCCATAACCTTCTGACTCAAGGGTAAGAGTGCTACCCATGGCTGACACGACACCAAGATGCAAGAGGAAGGTAATTGTTCCTGTACACAGAAAAAAGACAATTGGACAACCTTTATATAATCTATAGGAGGCAAAACAAATCCCACTTGCCATTTGACATATGTGCTGTATGGAACTTATTGTAAGAGATGGCAAGTAGGCTAGGAAAATTTTCAAACAAGCTATAGAATAAAAAGAAATGAAATGGCTGTGAGTTTACTTACACCACAACAACCACCTGTAACCGTGGTAACCCTTGAATGCAACTAAGAATACTGAATCAGTCTCAAAGTGCCACATAGCCAGCCAAGCATCAACAAAAATAGATGTAAAACAGAGCCAAACATGGCAACAAGCAGATGTTGGGAAAGTATTGGTTACAGAAGAGTGTCTCTTAAAGAAGTCTTTGTAGTCTTGAGTGGGTTAACTGTAAGTCTTTATTAACCTCTAGAACTATTTACACATGTACGGTAAAGGGTACAGTTTAGGAGGTGTCTCCATGCTTAGGCCTTTACACGTCTCTGCTCAGCACCACATTGAACCATGGGTCTGGGTCATGTGCCTTCTTACATCACTGTGTGGGTGGTACTGTACAGTAACACATTAACCCTGTATATGCCAGACCCTTATACTGCAGCAGAAACAATACTAAAATTCATTGGGTGGGATTTTGTGGCCCCAACACTGGTGGGCATCGTCACGGGCAGGACAGGAAAATTTGGAGGGCTGTTAAAAGTCAACAGCTCTCCAAACTTTCCTGTCCCACCTGCAATGATGCCTGCCAGTGTTGGGGCTGATAAATGCCGGCCATTGTCTTCATTACTGATATCATGATGACTGTCTCATGGTATTCTGGGGTGATGCCTCGCTCCACTCTCCATAATTTTACAAAAAGGGAGATCGGAAGAGAAAATAACCTATATTTTAACTAATCTTTTCCCCCCAGATGTCAAGATCTCAAAGGTGGCAGGGCATGTTGATGAGCTGGTTACAAAAGCATATTTACCAAATAGTGGATAGAATATTAAAGATAAGAGATCATGCTAGAGTTTTCTAAATCACAGGTTAGGCCTCAGTTGGAGTATTGTGGACAATTCCAGGCCCCACACTTCAGGAAAGATGTAAAGGCCTTAGGAAGGGTTCAGAGGAGTTTTGCCATCTGGGATGAGGAACTTCAGTTATGTGGAGAGGTTGGAAAAGTTCAGACTGTTCACTTTGGAACAGAGGAGGTGAAGAGATGGACTCACAGGAGCGTTTGAGATGGTGAGAGAAGAAATATTCCCTCTAGTAAATGGGTCAACGACTGGAGTTCTTGGATTGTGCTGTGTGGCACTACCACCGTGCTAAATGGGATAGATTTCACACAGGTCTAGCAACTCAAAAGTGGGCAACCATGAGGTGCTGTGGGCCATCAGCAGCAGCAGAATTGTGCTCAGCCACAATCTGTAATCTCATGGCCCCAGCATATTCCCCCACTTTACCATTACCACCAAGCCAGGGGATCAACCCTGGTTCAATGAAGAGTGCGGGAGGGCATGCCAGGAGCAGCAACAGGCATACCTAAAAATGAGGTGTCAACGTGGTGAAGCTACAGCACAGGACTACTTGCATGCCAAAAAACATCAGCAGCAAGTGATAGACAGAGCTAAGCGACTCCACAACCAATGGATCAGGTCTAAGCTCTGCAGTCCTGCCACTTCCAATCGTGGATGCTGGTGGGCAATTAAACAACTCACTGGAGGAGGAAGCTCCACAAATGTCCCCAACCTCAAAGATAAGGGAGCCCAGCACATCAGTGCAAAAGATAAGGCTGAAGCATTCAGAACAATCTTCAGCCAGAAGTGCCGAGTGGATGACCCATCTTGGCCTCCTCCGGAGGTCCCCAGCATCACAGATGCCAGTCTTCAGCCAATTCTATTCATTCCACGTGATATCAAGAAATACCTGAAGTCAATGGATAGTGCAAAGGCTATGGGCTCTGACAATATCCCGGCAATAGCACTGAAGACTTGTGCTCCAAAACTTGCCCGCACCCCTAGCCAAGCTGTTCCAGTACAGCTACAACACTGGCATCTACCTGGCCATGTGAAAAATTGCCCAGGCATGTCCTTTACACAAAAAGCAGGACAAATTCAACCCAGCCAATTACCGCCCCATCAGTCCACTCGCAATTGTCAGTAAAGTGATGGAAGGGGTCATCAACAGTCCTATCAAGCAGCACTTCCTTAGCAACAACCTGGTCACAGACACTCAGTTTGGGTCCTGCCAGGGTCACTCAGCTTCTGACCTCAATACAGCCTTGGTTCAAACATGGACAAAAGAGCTGAACTCCTGAGGTGAGGTGAGAGTGATAGCCCTTGACATCAAGGCAGCATTCGACCAAGTGTGGCATCAAGGAGCCCTAGCAAAACTGGAATTAATGGGAATCAGGGGGAAAACTCTCCATTGGGATGGAGTCATATTTAGCACAAAGGAAGATGGTTATGATTGCTGGAGGTCAGTCATCTCAGCTCCAGGACCTCACCGCAGGTGTTCCTCAGGATAGTGTCCTCGGCCCAACCATCTTCAGCTGCTTCATTAGTGACCTTCCTTCATTCATAAAGTCAGAAGTGGGGCTGTTCGCTGATGATTGCACAATGTTCAGCACCATTCATGACTCCTCATATGCTGAAGCAGTCCATGTCCAAATGCAGCAAAACCTGGACAACATCCAGGCTTGGGTGACAAGTGGCAAGATACATTCGGGCCACACAAGTGCCAGGCAATGACCATCTCCAACAAGGGAGAATCTATCCATCTTCCCTTGACATTCAATGGCATTATGATCGCTGAAACCCCCACTATTAACATCCTGGGGGTCACCATTGACCAGAAACTGAACTGAACTAGCCATACAAATACTGTGACTACAAGAGCCGGTCAGAGGCTAGGAATCCTGCAGCAAGTAACTCACCTCCTGACTCCCAAAGCCTGTCCGTCATCTACAAGGCACAAATCAGGAGTGTGATGGAATACTCCCCACTTGCCTGGATGAGTGCAGCTCCAACAGCACTCAAGAAGCTTGACAGCGTCTAGGACAAAGCAGCCCGCTTGATTGGCACCACATCCACAAACATTCACTCTCTCCACCACCAATGCACAGTAGCAGCAGTGTGTACCATCTACAAGATGTACTGCAGAAACTCACCAAGGCTCCTTAGACTGCACCTTCCAAACCCATGACCACTACCATCTAGAAGGACAAGGGCAGCAGAGACATGGGAACACCACCACCTGGAAGTTCCCCTCCAAGCCACTCGCCATCCTGACTTGGAAATATATCACCGTTCCTTCACTGTCACTGGGTCAAAATCCTGGAACTCCCTCCCTAACAGCACTGTGGGTGTACCTACATCACATGGACTGCAGCGGCTCAAGAAGGCAGCTCACCACCACCTTCTCAAGGGCAATTAGGGGATGGGCAATAAATGCTGGCCCAGCCAGCGAAGCCCACATCCCATAAAGGAATTTTCTAAAAATTCAAAATTATTGGAAAAAAAATCCAAGGGGGAGATGAGGAGAAATGTTTTCACTCCGTTGTTGGGATCTGGAACGCTTGACCTGAAAAGGTGGTGGAATCTGATTCTGCAGAAAGTTTATAAGGAAGTTGGACATGTGCTTGGGGAGGAGGAATCTACAAGGTTATGAACAAAAAGCCAGGATGTAGGACTAAGCACCATTGCTTTTTCAAAGGCATGATGGGCCAAATGACCTCTCTCAGTGCTGTAATATTGTATGACGCTCAGTAGCTGTGGTATAGAAGTGGAACCCTGCGTACAAAGCCATTGGCCTGAATATTTCCCTCGTCGGGCACGTGTGGTCGTTGGGGAATGGACCCCCGACCACGATCGGCCCTCGACCGCGATTTGCCGAAGGTTGTCCGATTATCGGCCAGCCAACATGAAACATGCGCTGAAGGACTCAGCAGGGTGAGGGCAGGTGGTGAGGGTTACCACGGGCACAGGTGAGCGCTGCGAGAGAGCTCCCTGAAGACAAGCGGCTGCCCCAGCGAGCTGCAGACCCGCAAGTAATAAAATAAAGCTGTAAAAAAGCTGCAAAAAAATGTCCAAGCGTCACAACCAAACGCCTGAAAGCTTACCTCATCAAAATGCTGCCCCCCAGATATGTCCTTTCTATTTCATTTCCTAACGGAGATTTCACCCCGCCCTTGGATGAGGTTTCATGAATAACGTAAAGGCCGATTCACCCGTCCGCCAACTGTAACGTTGGACGAGCCATGAAAAATCGCCGACAATTGCGCCGTTACTGTGCTTAATTGTCCGCTTAATTGCTGGCGGGTGCACTTCCGACGATTGCGCCAACTGCTTACGAGTTCTGTTACCTCATTCACCGGATTGAGTCAAGATCACAATTCCTTACATAATGCCAAGTAGCCTGTACCCGGTTATTCATAATATCAAATAATTTGCATTTCTGAATATTTAAATTCCTTTGCAGCGTATGGGGAGAATTTCCATTAGAGATGTGGAGAACATCCATAGAAACACCAGGTGTGGAGCTTTTTGGGAATGGCCTAATTTATGTATCAATTATGGGTGCATAGTTTCAAATAAGCTGATTTGGTCTTAGAAATACTTCTGGATGTTATTGATTGTGGTAACTGTTATGTTTTTGGAAGCTGAACTTAAAATGTTCAGCACGGAGAGTTACAAGGGCTGACCATCGAGCATTTAGACTGAGAATCGTCACTTTTGGATCCTTGCCTTGTTGAAAATTGTATGTATTTCTTCACTATCCCCCTGCAATAATTAATGTCGATATAATATATAGATAGTGAACACACAAATGAAAAAAAAAACCTAAACTGCAAATGTTGAAAACCTAAGAGAAACGTGGAAAATACTGGTAGCATTGAACAGACCGCTCGGAATATGTGGCAGAGGCAAACTGATGTTTCAGGTTTACACCCCAGATCAGAACTGGAAAAGAAGAGATGAACACTAACAATGAGAAAACGAACAAAGGGAAGGGGAGCAAAAGAGTTATTTAGACTGCGACGCATGGAAGTATGTGCAGAGTGACCATGGCCACCTTCTGGCCTTAATATTGACTTGCATAACTTAAGGCCTTAACTATAACTTCTTCTACTTTCCAAAAAAGAACACCAATGTAGTAATTGGCTTTGTTGAAAGGTTATTTTCCTGACGATACTTTCTCTTTCCATATCCGTTTGCCTCCTAGACTTTTCCCAGCAATTGCCTGCTGCTCTATGCTGGTGCTTTGTGCTGTGTAGGTCAGTGTTGCCTTGTTGGGGGGGTTGGTGGGGGGATGTGGGATGATGCTTGGGCGATGAACTCCCATGGGAACGCTGTACCCATGGGCCGATGCCAGCCTCCTTTTTACTTCTGCTCACAGTGATGGGTCTGCTTTGCCAGCTTCTTCAGGCGTCACCTCAGAGCTGCCTTACCACTTACTGCCTTAGCGATTCACACGTCTGCCAGGCATACTTGCTGCAGCATGACCTCTGACTCAGGGCTCCACAGGGGGTCTGCTTGTCCCTTACAGTGTCAGCTGTGGCTCAGCTTGTAGCACTCAGGCTTAGTCACAAAGTCATGGGTTGCATCTCAATTACAGAGGCTTGAGCACAAAACTCCAGGCTGACACTCCAGTGCCGCACTGAGGGGGTGCTATGCTATTGGAGGTGATGTCTTTTGAATGACACTTTAAACCGAGGCCCTATCTGCCCTCTCAGTTTGATGCAAAATATCTCATTGCACTATTTTGAAGAAAAGCAGGGGAGTTACCCCTTGTGTCCTGGCCAATATTTATCCCTCAATCAACATCTCTAAAACCTAATATCTGGTCATTATCACGTTGCTGTTTCCTGGGAGCTTGCTGTGCACAAATTGGCTACCACAGTTCCTTACATTACAACAGTGACTACATTTAGAAAAAGTACTTCAATCGGCTGCAGAGTGCTTTGGGAGGTCCTGAGGCTGTGAAAGGCGCTATATAAATGCAAGCCTTTCTTTTAATTTATGGATTTTGAGATGCGCCTGTAACATGTCAGACGCCACATTTTACAACACATTCAAAAATATATAAAATCATAAAACCATTTCCAATCTGCGGAGAAACTTCCCCAGAAATGGAAAGCATCCTGTATTGTCTTCAGGACTCAGGGTAGGGTTTTCTACAGGAGTTACACTGACTCCCTGTTATAACGTGGGTAGAATGGGTGGCGGGGGGTGGGGGAAAATTCTTTTGGAGCTAATCAGCTGGCTGCTCCCTGGCTCCTGCCATTTCTAGCATTTTACGCCAGTTGTGAGTTTGTCCCTTTAATATGTTTTCCCAAAAGGTGCGCAGGAGCATTCTAATTATTTTCAAACTCCAGTACACTGTGGCAGCCGGAAAGGGTGTTTAAATTCCCCAAAGGGAGTGTTCGATTGACTTAAATCCCCGATACCAAAACGATTCCCCTTCTCTCTGAATGTTGCAGGAGCCAACAGCCACACTGTGGTGCAATAAAGGCTCTGCAGCCGATCACCGCCATTCTCCACACCCCTACCTGAGATTTAGAAAGTTCAACTTGCGGAGATTGGCATGGGATGGAGCACCGAGCACTAGCAGGAAGGACCTTGCTCTGAGTCCTTCCACAGCCACCAAACCAAGAGCCTGATGCCATCTGAAGCCTGCATACAGAGGAAGGTTGATGCTGTCATTTGGGAACGTGCAAAAAAAAACACAAAGACTTTCATTTATATAGCACTTTACATGACCACCGGACATCTCAAAGTGCTTTACATCCAATGAAGCAATTATAAAGTGTAATCACTGTTGTAATTTTTTTTATTCTTTGATGGAATGTGGGTGTCACTGGCAGGACCAGTATTTGTTACCCATCCCTAATTGCCCTTGAACTGTGTGGCCATTTCAGGGAGCAGTTAAGAGTCAACCACATTGCTGTGGATCTGGAGTCACATGTAGGCCAGACCAGGTAAGGACAGCAGATTTTTTTAAGGCAGTTTTTCCAGGTAATTCTATTTTTGTTTCGGATTTCCAGCATCCGCAGTAGTTTTTTGTTTTTATTAAGGACAGCAGATTTCCTTCCTTAAAGGGCCTCAATGAGCTAGATGGATTTTCATGACAATCGATGGTTTTATGGTTACCATTACTGAGGGTAGCTTTCAACTGCTGATTTTTATTAAATCAATTTGAGTTTCACCAGCTGCCTTGGTGGGTTTGAGCCCGTGTCCCCAGAGCAGAGGCCTCTGGATTGCTAGTCAAGGGGCATTGCCATAATGCCACCGTCTCCCCATCTCAATGTAGGAAACCCGGCAGCCAATTTGCGCACAGCAAGCTCCCTCAAACAATAATGTGATAATGACCAGTTAATGTGGTTTTTTAGGATGGTGATTCAGGGGTAGATATTAGCCCAGGACACTGGGGGTAACTCCACTGCTTTTCTTTGAACAAAGTGCCACGGGAGCTTTTACACCCGCCCAAGCAGGCAGATGGGGCCTCAGTTTAACCTCTCACCTGAAAGATGGCACCTCCGACTTTGCAGCACTCCCTCGGCACTGTCCTGGATTGCCAGATTTGCTTTTTGTGCTCAAGTCCTGGAGTGGGACTTGAAACTGGAACCTTGTGCCTCATCAGTGAGAATGCTACTGACTGAATCACGGCTGTCATTGATACGCAAAACACCTTGTAATGCTGTGCGTTGACTGTGGAAGAGTCCACTTGCAGCCTGTGTCCAAAAATGTGGATTGTCTTATGAACACTGCATTAGGGTAAAAATTCCTGAAAATTCCATAGTGATTTGCAGAGGAACTCTCAGTTAAAGGGATTTGGTTGCAATTTGTCTCTCTGCTCTGACTGGGAGGAGTTATTTAAGATCTTGCACTTCACTCTGTAATCATTTCTCTTAATTGGGATCAATTTTGTGGGGGATGGGGCTGAGAGAACCTTTATGTAGGGCTTCACACACCTTATCATTGGCCAATACTTTTTTCACTCTTTCATGGGATGTGGATGTTGCTGGCAAGACCAACATTTGTTGCCCATCCCTAATTGCTCTAACTTGAACTGAGCGGCTTGCTAGACCATTTCAGGGGGCAGTTAAGAGTCAACCACATTGCTGTGTGCCTGGAGTCACGTGTAGGCCAGACTAGGTAAGGATGGCAGATTTCCTTCCCTTAAGGACATTAGTGAACCAGATGGGTTCTTGCAACCAGTGATGATAGTTGTCATGGTGACCATTAATGTGACTAGCTTTATAATCCAGATTTATTAATTGAATTCAAAGTCCACCAGCTGCCATGGTGGGATTTGAACCCCTGTCCCCAGCACATTACTACTCCAGTGACATTACCACCACACCACTGTCTCGTCCAGATTGCTGGGTATGCTAAGAGAGTGCTTAGAAGCTGAGCACTGCAGCAGTCGGCATAGGTGAGTCGTCTGTCAAGTTTACCCCATATTGATACCATCCAATGGATCCACTCAAATGCTGTAAGTAGTGCCAGGCAACTGGTAGCAACAGACATAGTGAAAAAGCCCAACGCAGGGGCTTTTATGGTCACATGTATCCTCAGAGGCTCTAACTGACACCCAGTATTCAACCATCATAAGTACCCCTTCCAGGGGAGAGCAATAGGTTATAGAAGACACACACCATTCAGTGTCACCAAGAAGAAACAAAATGAAGCAATGTTCATCACTTGCACAAAGGTCATGTTTAGGAAAATAACTTGATTGCCACTTTATTTTAACTTTGTCCAGAGTGTTCACTTCTGATGGGACAATGCTGAGCTAGAGGGTAATGGGCTTGCATGGTGTTCTGTAGGCCACTGCAATGTGGACAGGATTGGTTGTGCATTAGGCTACATGGGCACTTGGTTTATTGTGCTGGTGCGCTAGTCTCCCTGGCTACAGCATTAATCGCTGGTGCCAATCAGCACAAAATCAAAAGTCTACTCACTTTAAGAGGTTTTGACTTGTACTTCAAATGTACCTTATTATACAATGTTCGACACGTATATGAGAAGCTGTGGAATGGAAGCGTGGATCACAGAAACAGCCCTATCGTTACTTTGGAGTCCTGTCTGACACGTTTTTTTGTGGAAATGAGAAAGGATCTAGGAAGAATGGATTGGCATAAGTTGTTTTCTGGCAAGGATGTGTTCAGTAAGTGGAAGGCATTCAAAGGCGAAATTTTTGAGAGTGCAGAGTTTGCATGTTCCTGTCAGGATTAAAGGCAAAGTTAACAGGCATAGGGAACCTTGGTTTTCAAGGGATATTGGTGATCTGGTTAAGAAGAAGAGGGAGGTGTAAAGTAGGTATAGGCAACAAGAAGCAAATGAGGTACTTGTAGAGTATAGAAAATGTAAGAAAATACTAAAAAAGGAAATCAGGAAGGCAAAAAGAAGACATGAGGTTGCTTTGGCAGATTATGTGAAGGTAAACCCGAAGGGTTTCTACAAGTATATTAAGAGTAAAAGGATAGTAAGGGACACAATTGGTCCCCTTGAAGATCAGAGTGGTCGTCTATGTGTGGAGCCTCACGAGATGGGGGAGATCTTAAACAGTTTTTTTGCATCAGTATTTACTCAGGAAACTGGCATAGTGTATAAGGAAGGAAGGGAAACAAGCAGTAGTTTCATGGAACATATAGAGGTTAAAGAGGAGGAGGTGCTTGCTGCCTTACAGCGAATAAAGATAGATAAATCCCCCGGGCCTGACATGATATTCCCTCGGACCTTGAGGGAGACTAGTGTAGAAATTGCAGGGGCCCTGGCAGAAATATTTAAAATGTCCTTAGCCATGGGTGAGGTGCCGGAGGGTTGGAGGGTAGCTCATGTTGTTCTGTTGTTTAAAAAAGGCTCCAAAAGTAAACCAGGTAATTACAGGCCAGTGAGCCTGACGTCAGTAGTAGGTAAATTATTGGAAGGTGTTCTGAGAGATCGGATATATAATTATTTGGACAGCCAAGGGCTGATTAAGGATAGTCAGCATGGCTTTGTGCGTGGTAGGTCGTGTTTAACGAACCTTATAGAGGTTTTCGAGGAGGTTACCAAGAAAGTAGATGAAGGAAAGGCTGTGGATGTTGTCTACATGGACTTTAGTAAGGCCTTTGACAAGGTCCCACATGGGAGGTTAGTTCAGAAGGTTCAGACACTTGGTATCCATGGAGAGGTTGTAAACTGGATTCGAAATTGGCTGTGTGGGAGAAGACAGAGAGTGGTAGTGGATGATTGCTTCTCAGACTGGAGGTCTGTGACTAGTGGTGTGCCGCAGGGATCTGTACTGGGACCATTGTTGTTTGTTGTCTATATCAATGATTTGGATGATAATGTGGTGAATTGGATCAGCAAGTTTGCCGATGACACTATGATTGGAGGCGTTGTGGACAGCGAGGAAGGCTTTCAAAGCTTGCAGAGAGATCTGGACCAACTGGAAAAATGGGCCAGAAAATGGCAGATGGAATTTAATGCGGAAAAGTGTGAGGTGTTACATTTTGGAAGGTCAAACCAAGGTAGGACATACACAGTAAATGGTAGGGCACTGAGGAGTGCGGAGGAACAAAGGGATCTGGGAGTTCAGATACATAATTCCCTGAAAGTGACGTCACAGGTAGACAAGGTTGTAAAGAAAGCTTTTGGCATACTGGCCTTCATAAATCAAAGTATTGAGTATAGGAGTTGGGATGTTATGGTGAGGTTGTATAAGACATTGGTGAGGCAAACTTTGGAGTATTATATGCAGTTCTAGTCGCCTAACTACAGGAAGGATATCAGTAAGATTGAGAGAGTGCAGAGAAGATTTACTAGGATGTTGCCGGGTCTTAAGGAGTTGAGTTACTGGGAAAGATTAAACAGGTTAGGACTTTATTCCTTGGAGTGTAGAAGAATGAGGGGAGATTTGATAGAAGTTTACAAAATTGTGAGGGGTATAGACAGAGTAGATGCGAGTAGGCTCTTTCCACTTAGATTAGGAGAAATAAACACGAGAGGACATGGCTTTAGGGTGAAAGGGGAAAGGTTTAGGGGGAACATTAGGGGGAACTTCTTCACTCAGAGAGTGGTGAGAGTGTGGAACGAGCTACCATCTGACGTGGTAAATGCGGGCTCACTCTTAAGTTTTAAGAATAAATTAGATAGATACATGGATGGGAGAGGTCTGGAGGGTTATGGACTAGGAGCAGGTCAATGGGACTAGCGGAATAATATTTCGGCACAGACTAGAAGGGCCGAATGGCCTGTTTTCTGTGCTGTAGTGTTCTATGGTTCTATGGTACTATGGCTTCATTATGGGATCTACACTTTGCAAAATTACACCTATACTGCAGGGAGAACTTGCGCAGTGTCTGATTTTTGGCCCACTGTAACTTGAGTGTATAATCCTTGAAAAACAGCGTAATCTTTTGGGTTTCTCATGCCTCTTCTAAAGTTCCAAGCAGGAGAGCTGCTGTGGAAGGTCACCTGCCATGTGTTTCAGGTACAAAAATGACCTAATTTAGCGGAGACTGGTATAACCCTCACTAAATGAAGTCTTTGGTGTTTGGTTACTGTGCGTGAATTCATTTCAGTTGGAAGTCATTCGAATGCAGTCATGCGGTAATTATGGCAGTGCTTTGCTAAAACCTTATTAAACACTGACTAGGTTCTGTAGTATTGTGACCAATTCTGGGCACTACAACTCAGGAAGGGAGTCAAGGCCTTTGAGAGGGTGCAGAGGCGATTCCTTAGAATAGGAGCAAGGCATAAAAGCGTTCCGTGGAGAGACTGGAGAAAAGGGGCCTGCTCTCCTTAGAGCAGAAAAGGTTAAAGGGAGATTTGATAGAAGTGTTCAAAATCATGAGGAGTTTATGATAGAGTAAATAAGGAGAAACTGTTTCCAGTCATAGAGAGGTTGGTAACCAGGGGACATAGATTTAAGATGATAGGAAAAATATACAGGGGCGACATGAGTGAAAAAACAATGCAGCAAATTGTTATTATCTGGAATGTACTGCCTGAAGGAAGTAGACCCAATAATAACACAGAAAAGAGGATTGGATGAAGGGCAAAGAGCAGTGGAGCGGAATAAATGGGTATCTCTACCATAGGGCTGGCATTAACACAATGGGCTGAAAGACTTCCTGTGCTGTATCATCCTAGCACCAATGGAAATAATGTACAATAGGGGCACCTTGTATGATTAAACTTTCATTTCTTAAACAAAGCAGTATGTTTTATGTTTATTCCATTTCATTCACCTTTTCAATATCTCTAACAGCTTTTTATATTGAACATTTACAAGCTTTAGGTATGTTTATCCCTTTGCTTTAACACGAGGTAGCCCTGCTAATCCAGTGATGGTTTACGCATGATGAGGTAACCGTTTAAGCTCTTGGTTCATTGAAAGGCACACCTTGGGAGTTCAACTCAGAGATGAAATACTTCAAACTGGAAGCATGACATAAACCAATGGTTAAAATATTAAATAAACTGTTAGGTTGATTGACTTTTAAAATGTAAAGTCTGCTCAAGCCTTACAATTCACATCATTTACAGGGCATTAAGCAGACGCTGGAATCTAAACCCTTTCTCTCACGGGAGAGATCAACGTTCAAGTGATACTAGGGAGAGCAACAGTTTATTATGTCTGCAGTGTATTTAACTGATGACGGAGGACAGATGATAAGAACGATGTATTGAGTTACGATGTATGTTTATTGTTTCTCATTTTCTTGTAGGCAGTGTCAGAGCACAAGGTTCAGAAGCAATAAACCCAAAAAGGTGGAATACAAAGGAGCCTCAGGCCACGCATCATGCTTGAAAGCAAATCTTAATGTGGACCTTGAGTTACAGTATGGCAGTTGAATGAGCCGCTGTAATATCTGGGTACCACACTTTAGGAAGGATGTCAAGGCCTTATTGAGGGTACAGGTGGATTGGAATCGAAACTTGGCAGGCAAAACAGTTATTGGACAATGGGAACCCTTACAAAGAGAAGATGGCTCGGGTAAAGAGTAGACACATCCCCAGGAGGGGGAAAGGAAGGGCATCCAAAACTGGAGCTCCCTGGATAATTAAAAATAGAGGCTAAAATGAGATGTGTATCCCAGGTTACTGAGGGAAGGAAGAATGGATGCTGTGATGGCCACTACCTTCCAATCCTTCTGTTGGACTGTCTTTCTTGACACTGGATTTGGAGGATCTTGTGAAGATACCACTGATGGCATTTCCCCAGTGCTTTGAGGCATCTGCTATAGGTTGTCCAAGTCTCTGAAGCTGCCCAGTAAACCATGGCCTTAGTCCTTGGTTTGAGATTCTCAAATACTCTTTTTCTCAGTGACCCAAAGGTTAAGCTGACATACTGGAAGGGATGATGAATTTTTTCATCTTTGTCTACCTTTGTCAAGAGCTCCCAGGTTTTGGAAAGTGGTCCACATTTTCCAGGATCTCGCCATTGATCTTAATCGACAGAAATATGTTGTGCTGTGGGAGCTGTTAGGAAATAGAGATAGTTTAAGTAAGTTATATTTGTATTTGTGGGTGATAGGAATGAGTTTTAGCTTTAATGTTTAAGTTTGATTTGTATTTTTGTGTCTGTGTGTTAAGAAAAGGTCAAATTGAGCTTTAGTTGCACTTTAAAAGGTGCCTGCATTTCTAATGAGAATTTTATGACTTGAAGCTAAGTAAAGTAAACAAGAGTAAGAAAACCTGGGCTGTTGCCTAGCAACAGGGGTCCAGAGAGGCAGGTCCTTCCCACAGACACACACAGAAGAAACTAGCAACAGCAGTTTTAAGTTTGAAGCCAGGACTCCAGAGAGACTCCAGAGAGACTGGACACCAGGAGAGGGAAATGCAGAGTGAGAACAGATTTCCCAAAAGAGCCTAAAGGTCCCAAGGCCCAAGGAGTGAAACAGAAACAGGGGAAGGTCTTAAGCAGACCTTCTAGCCAAAGGAAGGACAGGAACCTGGAAAAGGGTCTGTTAATGAAGTTAAGAGTGAGGGCCAGAGAGAAATGCTCCAAGCTTCAGGTTTAAAGAGACAAAAGTTGCAGAAAGCAGATTTAAAGTGAGAACAGCTTGCAAGAGGCAAGAAGGTCCAAAGAGATGGCTAAAGGTCTGTAACTCTTTGCTATGGGCATGTGAAGCAGTGGTGTACTGTTGACAGCTGAGAAGGTGAGAGAGAGTGCATAGAAGATAGCTTGTATGCATGTGGTGACCCAGGGAAGAGGAACATCGGAAGGACAGTTCAAAACTCTGGAGGTGAATCCTTGCGGAAGGTGTAGGAGAGAAAGTGTCAGTTTGGGAGAAGATTCCAAGGCAAGTCCTTGGAAAGTGGCGATTGGAAACCCTCATGTGAAAGACGGAGTGCAGTGAGACTGGTTGGCTCACAGTGTAACAAGCATCTGGTGGGAGTTGAGGAGAGATCCATAGCATTTGGTTGAGGTGGTATCTGTCACTTAGCTTCAGAGTGTGGTGTGTCTGACCACAAGTTCCTATTGGTTTACATGGACTGTGTACTTACAGTGAACATTAGAGTATAAGATAGCTTTTGTAACTTGAGTTATACTTACAAATCTGTATATATCTGTAAAGGTATAGTTGTGGGTGAAGGAGCATTATAATATAGTTCATCTTTTCCTGTTTAATAATTGTTCTATTCTTTTGTTAAAAGTTCATTAGCTGACTCCGGTGACTCTGTTTAGTAGCCATTCTCCATGTATCTAAACAAGCAAATAAAAGTTAGGATCTATCAAGCTGAGTTCCACCCTAGGATCAGGCTTGTCCAGTGGTAACCTCAGCTGGGGATCATAACAAAGTGGAGGCCCTCGTGGGATTTGAAACGTGGACAGCGGGTGATTGGACGCGGAATAATAATTGGTTTGGGATTATCGTTTTAAGATGGTATTGGAAATCCTTGAACATAGGTGGGATGAAGAGATCAGGAGCAACCCTGGTTTTAAGTCCCACTTATTCCCAGGAGTTACTCAGGGTAGTGTCCTAGGCTCAACCATCGACAGCTGCTTCATGAATGACCTTCCTTCTATCATAAGGTCAGAAGTGGGGATGTTCGCTGATGATTACACAATATTCAGCACCATTCACGACTCCTCAGATACTGAAGCAGGCCACGTCCATGTGCCACAAGACCTGGACAATATTCAGGCTTGGGCTGATAGGGGGCAAGCAAAATAAAAAGGGTTAACAGATGGGATATGCTAATGTATGATGTAGATGAGGTACCACTGACATCAGTCAATTGTGTGTTAGGCTCTTGAGAGAGATGTTGGAATCATGCCTAGGAGCAACGTGCCTACTCTGTAACCTGTTTAGAAGTAGTACTAATAAACAAGTGTTAAGCAGATACCAAAATATGTCCACACTCTGTCTACTAATCAAGTCCCACGCCCAGAGTCTAAGCTAGGAAGACCATCCCAGAACATGGTGGCAGCAGTGGAGATATCGATGTAAAAAAACACATCGGTGTTATCGAAGGAACCACAGAGTGAAGAAATCTTTGAAAGCAGCTCATTAAAATTCGGCAGAAGAAGGAGGCACACTGGAGGGAGGTAACGATGGCCATACCTGGCGCGCAGTCCCTGCCCTTGCCCTGCCCGTTTGACTGCCCAGAGGGCCCACAGAGAGGCCAGCAACAGGAGTTATGGAACCACCATTTCCTGCGGTACCGAGCAGCATCAGGTCTTCATGAGAAGGATCCAAATCTTCAAGTTAGTTCCTTTCTTTATGCAGTAGGTCCAGTAGCAGATGATGTTCGTCTAAGGCAGGGTGTGCAGGAGTCCACTGTGGACTTTGAGTCCATCCTTAAAGTCTTTGACACTTACTTTAGCCCAAAGCAAATCTTAGTAATTGAACAAATACATTTTTACCAGCAGTCGCAGCGATCTGGGGAATTGATTGAATCATTTCTAGCTGATCTATATCGCCTAGCTACGTCTTGCAGATATGGGGCGCTGAAAGTGGAGCTAATCAGTGATCACATAGTTGTGGGTGCCTGGGATGAAAAACCCTCTGACTTTCTGCCGACCAAAGATGATCTTACTTTGGGTCAAGCAGTCCAGTATATGAGGCAGGCTGAGCTTAGACCATTTAATCGGGCTATGATTCGGGATGACTCTGAGACTTGGCATGACTCCATAGATTGGGTAGGCCCACAGGCAGTGTGAGTCTAACACATGATTGACTGATGTCAGTGGTACCTCATCTACATCATACATTAGCATATCCCATCTGTTAACCCTTTTTATTATGCTTGCCACCTATCTGCCCAAGCCTGAATATTGCACATGGACATGGGCTGCTTCAGTAACTGAGGAGTCGCGAATGGTGCTGAATATTGTGTAATCATCGGCGAACATCCCCACTTCTGACCTTATGATGGAAGGAAGGTCATTCATGAAGCTGATGTCGATGGTTGACAGGCTTTCTATGCATCCAGATGAAGGGCGGGAAACTCCACTCTGGCAGCCATTTTGAGATGTGGTGCCAAAACCCAGCACAGATGCCAAGGCTGCCCAGCAGGGGGTGTGGGGGTGTGGAATGTTTCCAGTGTGGCAAAACTGGTCATTTCAAGTGTTTCTTCAAATCCAACTATTTTAATGGAAGCCGACGACAAGGAAGTATTTACGAAAAACATTCCATCCAAGAAATGGAAAGTCTAGAAAAAGACAAAGTTACAGAGTTCCTAGGGGAAGTTGATTGTCTTAATTCAGGTTATTGGTCAATTACAGTCCAAGTCCAAGGCTTTGATATACTTTTAACATTCATACTGGAGCTGCTGTTAACGTGTTAGCAGGTGACCTCGACTGGCTTCAGCAGATAACCTTTTATTAAAAGTCTTGCTAAAACTGTGGAAGAAAGACTTCAACCATTTAGATTCCAAGAAAGATAAATCGGAATATTTTTCTTGATGGTAAGATACTAAGAACCATTGAAGGAGCAAAAGGATTTGGATGCCCAACTACAATAAATACTAAAAGCTACTGCACAGGTACAAAAAGTAATCAAGAAAGCTAATGGAATATTGGCTATTCTCTTAAGTGGGCTAAAATATAAAGAGGAGGAGGTAATGCTTCAGTTGTAATGAACCTTAGTTCGACCCCATCTGGAGTACTGAGCTCAGATTTGGGGATAGCTCATCAGGAAGAAAGGAATTAGCTTTGAAGCGGGTACTGTGCAAATTCACCAGATTCACTGGAGCTTAAAGGGTTAGATTACGAGGATAGGTTGTATACACTTGTTTATTTATCGATGCAGGTAAACTGGGAATGCAAACGGCGCCACAACTTAAACATACAAAAATTCTGTGCACACGTCTGGCCAGGAGGGAGGTTGGGTGCCTGAACGTGTGGAGATGATAAAGATACTCTGAGTTTTCTTTTCTTTAATATTTGTTCACAGGATGTTGTGGACATCGCTGGTGAGGCCAGCATTTCTAGTACCCATCCCTAATCACCCTTTGAAAAGGTGGCTGTGAGCTGCCTTCTTGAACAACTGCAGTCTGTGTGGTGTAGGTACACCTACAGTGCTGTTAGGGAGGGATTTCCAGGATTTTGACCCAGTGACAGTGAGGGAACGGTAATATAGTTCAAAGTTAGGATGCTGATGTGAGGTGCACCTGCATGCATTGTAATGTAAAGGTGCTCGGCAGAGCAAGGGTTAACGTGGGATTGGAGAATAGTACCGCCCATGATATGATGTATAGAGTCACATGGTATACTCTCACCGAACACTCTAGAAGCAGCACTCTCTAAGCAGCCTACCTGCACGGCAGTAACAGCTCCACGCAAGATAGTAACCTGGGAACTGTAAATAGTTAAAGACGACCAATAAAGAGTTCATGTTTAAACATACAACTCGGCAGGATCTCATCAATGAGCCATCACCACCACCACTGCAGAAAGAACACCTACCACGAGATGGTTGGCAGTGGTGGAGCCTTCTAACAGATATCACAGCGGCGAGAGTACCAAAACGACATGGTGATCAACGGTGATATAAAGGAAGACATCTTAAACAATGAGCCCAGAACAGTAAGACTGGAGCCTAACTAGAAAGACGTGCACTTGAGAAGCGAAAGCCCTGAGTGACACAGGGTAAAGGTGCCTGGTTAGATCACGAGATGGGTGAACTAAAAGTACAGAAATATCGCAAGACCCCCTGAGTGAGAATCCACAAGACAGGTGAGCAAAACATACCAAAATTGCAAAATCCTGAGTGACACAGTTCACGAGGCAGTGAACAAAACAAAAAATAGAAGCTGTACTTATAGAATAGATGGTGACCCCAAGGTTCAGTAGGTTAGAGAAGCTGGCACACAGCTGCAAGTTAAATAAAGGTTTAAAATAAAAGCCTGCAGATGAAAAATGCTGCAGGGCTAACAGCAAGAAGTGCTGTAGCTTTAAATTTTAAAAAAAAGTATCTGCAGAGTAACAAAACAAGAGACCTGCAGAGTTTAAGAACAAGGGGGCCCTTTCCATTGGCTTCCCATACAGAAGCTGCATAGGTGACAGCTGAAAAGCACACCTGCCGGGACTCCTGGGTGTGGGATGTTCACAATCCAAAGGACCTGCAGAGGTTAAACAGAAAGGGACAGAATCGTCCAGAAATGAAGTGCTGCAATATTGTCTTTAAAAAACAGTTTCAAAAAAAGAAGCAGCCACATTTGTCAGTGAGCCCACCAAAACCTAAACCTGAAGCTAGAAAACTGACAGCAGCTGAGCCAGAACAAGTGGAATAAACAGTTACCGGTCGTAAAGCGGCAACACATTTAAAACTGTAAATACAAGAAAAAAGAAAACAGCCATGGACAGCAAATTAGACCCCAGAGAGAGAGGGCAACTCCAGAGAGAGAGGGCAACTCCAGAGTGAGAGGGCAACTCCAGAGTGAAAGGGCAACTCCAGAGAGAGAGGGCAACTCCAGAGTGAAAGGGCAACTCCAGAGAGAGAGGGCAACTCCAGAGAGAGAGGGCAACAAGAGACCCCAGTGAGAGGGGGCAACTCCAGAGAGAGAGAGGGCAACTCCAGAGAGAGAGGGCAACTCCAGAGTGAGAGGGCAACTCCAGAGCGAGAGGGCAACTCCAGAGAGAGAGGGCAACAAGAGACCCCAGAGCGAGGGGGCAACTCCAGAGAGAGAGAGGGCAACTCCAGAGAGAGAGGGCAACTCCAGAGAGAGAGGGCAACTCCAGAGTGAGAGGGCAAATCCAGAGAGAGAGGGCAACTCCAGAGAGAGAGGGCAACAAGAGACCCCAGAGAGAGAGGGCAACTCCACCGAGGGCAACAAGAGTCCCCAGAGAGAGGACAACTCCAGAGAGAGAGGGCAACTCCAGAGAGAGAGGGCAACAAGAGACTCCAGAGAGAGAGGGCAACAAGAGACCCCAGAGAGAGTGGGCAACTCCAGAGAGAGAGGGCAACTCCCGAGTGAGAGGGCAACTCCAGAGAGAGAGGGCAACTCCCAAGTGAGAGGGCAACAAGAGACCCCAGAGAGAGAGGGCAATTCCAGAGAGAGAGGGCAACAAGAGACCCCAGAGAGAGTGGCCAACTCCAGAGAGAGAGGGCAACTCCAGAGTGAGAGGGCAACTCCAGAGAGAGAGGGCAACAAGAGGCCCCAGGGAGAGAGAGGGCAACTCCACCAAGGGCAACAAGAGACCCCGGAGAGAGAGGGCAACAATAGACCCCGAAGAGAGAGGGCAATTCCACCGAGGGCAACAAGAGACCCTAGAGAGAGAGGGCAATTCCACTGAGGGCAACAAGAGACGCTGAAGAGAGAGGGAAACTCCACCGAGGGCAACAAGAGACCCTGGAGAGAGAGAGGGCAACTCCACCGAGGGGAATAAGAGACCCCAGAGAGAGAGGGCAACTCCACCGAGGGCAATAAGAGACCCCAGAGAAAGAGGGCAACTCCACCGAGGGCAACAAGAGACCCCAGAGAGAGAGGGCAACTCCACCGAGGGCAATAAGAGACCCCAGAGAGAGAGGGCAACTCCACCGAGGGCAACAAGAGACCCCGGAGAGAGAGGGCAACTCCAGAGAGAGAGGGCAACTTCACTGAGGGCAACAAGAGACCCCAGAGAGAGAGGGCAACTCCATTGAGGGCATCAAGAGACCCCGGAGAGAGAGGGCAACTCCACCGAGGGCAACAAGAGACACAGGAGAGGGCAACTCCACCGAGGGCAACAAGAGACCCCGGAGAGAGAGGGCAACTCCAGAGAGAGAGGGCAACTTCACTGAGGGTAACAAGAGACCCCAGAGAGAGAGGGCAACTCCACCAAGGGCAGCAAGAGACCCCGGAGAGAGAGGGCAACTCCACTGAGTGCAACAAGAGACCCCAGAGAGAGAGGGCAACTCCAGAGACAGAGGGCAACTCCACCGAGGGCAACAAGAGACCCCAGAGAGAGAGGGCAACTCCACCGAGGGCAACAAGAGACCCCAGAGAGAGAGGGCAACTCCACCGTGGGCAACAAGAGACCCCAGAGAGAGAGGGCAACTCCACCGAGAGCAACAAGAGACCCCAGGGAGAGAGCAACTCCACCGAGGGCAACAAGAGACCCCAGGGAGAGAGCAACTCTGCTGGAGGCAACAAGAAACACCAGAGGGAAGGTAACAAAAGACCTCAGGGAGAGGTAGACAAGAGAGTAAACAGTTGAAAGAGCAAGTGATTGTCCTGCAAGATCAAATGCAAAAGAATCCATGACCATTCAGTAACATGAAGAAATGAAGACTGTCTTAAACAGCAGAATGGAAGCAGAAAAGCAGATGCTTGAGATGACCCTATTGAATTACAGGAAAACTCAAGATGAAACAAGAGAGCTTTGCAAAGAAAAGGAAAACCTGTTGAAGAATTGTCCCACATTACAAGAATTCCTTAGCTCAAACCTTATTCTTCTGGAAGATTACGAAGAGAAGCAAAATGAATTTAACGTCACTCTGAACAAGCTGAAGAAGCAGTTGGCAGAGAAGACTCAGCAATTCCAGGAGGGAGCTGAAAGCTACGTAAAATATACTGAAGAACTGAAGAAGCAGTTGAATGGCAAAGAGGAAGCATTGAAAGGAAAAGCTGTAGAACTCTTCAAGCTGCAAGTGGATAATGAAGCCACTAAAAGCACAATTGCAAAACTGAAACAAGTCAACACTTGACTGATGCGGACATGGCCATCAGTGAATTCAATATGCAGGAAAGGACAAAGTTCTGTTACAGACAGAGAAAGAAAAGACAGAAATACGATTGGAAAATGTATATCCAACACTGAAATACAAAGATCGAGAAGGAGAAGTGGTTGTGCTGAGTGTAAAGATACATATCCTTGCAAAACGATGTGAAAATAAAAGAGCAAACAAATATTTAGCTGAAGTTGTGAGACAAGTGGAAATGGAGGTTCCAGATGCAAAACGCCCATGTCCAGCAAGAACATGGTGGACATCACGGAAAAGAAAATTCCAGCCCACTCTAGGAACAAATGGAGTGCACATTCCCCTCGGAAGGGACAGGACAAGCCCACAGTGTCCGACAAAAGCGGATGGGTTGTTAATAAAGGGAAACGCAACTTGAAGAAGCACAAAAAGCAAATCAAATGGAGATAGCCAAGTACGAGAAACACAGAGTACTGCCACCATTCCTCCAAATGTGACAGAGCGAGATGTGGGAGCACTGTCAAGCCTCAAGACCATCCGAATTAATCAAGTCCGAGACTTGAGATGGGGGAGCAGGGATAGCAAGTAAAAAATTGTAATACTCCTTTGGAAGGGTGGAATGTATTCTTTGGAGAAGAAAGGGGGATGCTGTGTTATGTGCCTGCATGCATTGTAATGTAAAGGCGCTCGGCAGAGCAAGGGTTAACGTTGGACTGCAGAATAGCATCGCCTACGGTATGACGTATAGAGTCACATGGTATACTCTCACAGAACACTCTAGAAGCAGCAGTCTGTAAGCAGCCTACCTACACGGCAGTAACAGCTCCACGCAAGATAGTAACCTGGGATCTGTAAATAGTTAAAGACGACCAATAAAGAGTTCATGTTTAAACATACCGCTCTGCAAGGTCTCATCAATGAGCCACCACCCCACCAGAGCAGGAAGAACACCTACCACGAGATGGTTGGCAGCCGTGGCACCTTCTAAAAGATATCACAACAGATGTTTGTGTGGCTTTTTAAATTTTATTCTTCCATATGATTTCAGGGTCGTTGTCAAGGCCAGCATTTGTTACCCATCCCTAATTGGCTGGCTAGCCAATCTCAAATCAGAGCAGTTAAGAATCAACCATACTGCTGTGGGCCTGGAGTCATGTGTAGGCCAGACCAGGTAAGGGGCATTAGTGAAGCAGATGGATTTTTACGACAATCGTTGATAATTTCATGGCCACCATTACTGAGACTAGCTTTCCACTCTAGATTTTATTACTTGAATTTCAATTCCATCATTTGTCATTGTGGGATTTGAACCCATGTTCCCAGAACATCGGCCTGGAGCCTCTGGGTTACTAGTCCAGTGACATTATCGCTATGTTTTGGAGGTGTGGAGGAGGGGGAAAGGGGGTTGGGGGAACTTGCATGTGGCGGTGTTCCCACATGTGTCTGTTGCCTATGTCCTTCTAGGTGGCAGGGGTCATGAGTTTGGAAGGTGCTGTCGAAGGAGCTGTGGTGAGTTGCAACAGTGCATCTTGTAGACCTGCTCTGTACTAATATGCCAACTATATAATAATGGTGCTCATATGTCTCTGGGCAAAGGTTAAATGCTGACTTTGCCTAACCTCATCAGGCCATTGAAAGGCCAGTGGGGGGTTGGGGGAGGTAGAGCCCCCACATCCATTGCAACTTGTCATCAGTCAGCAAATAGGATGAGCACCAAGTGAACTGTCCTGTCTTTTCCGGACTTCAGCCAACAGGACCTCTGGCTCACCATCAGCACAATGGTCAGGCTTTCTTCCTTACATAGAGCTGCATCGAGATTACAGTTTGGAAACTTGGAAACATTCAGTCCAACTTGTCTGTAACATCATTTATGCTCTACACGAGCCTCCTCCTGTTAACTGGATTCCAAGCCAGATGATGGAGTATGGAACTGGACACAAATCCTTTTCTTGATAGTTGGTTTGTTTATAGAATGCAGCATTACATATGTCTGCCTCCTCCCTACTAATACCCAGGCTTCCCGAATTCTTTCTTTATATGTGCTCAAGATACTTAATCTATGGATGCTTTTCCCCTATGTATCCTTAACATTTATAATGTAATTAACATACCATTAACTCCTCCCACCCCTCTTCACCTAACTCCAGCAGGGTATCCTTCCAGCAGGCCATCCTCTACACCTTCTCCCTGGAGTGAGGTCTTGATTGTCTGACAGTCAAATATTAAACCCTGCCTCCAATTCTGAATTCCTGCCCCACCTGTCCTTTCCCCCACTCACCTTTGGGCTTCTATCTGTTCTGAGCTTGAGTCCTTCTGCCTTGAACTCTAGGGGTGGGACTTGGTTCTTACAATCTGTAGACATACACTGGTATCTGTTTAACGCTTGATAATTGGTACTACTTCTAAACAGCTTACAGAGTAGGCACATAGCTCTTAGGAATGATTCCAAGCTCTCTCTCTCTCTCTCTCAAGAGTCTAACACATGGCTGACTAGTGTCAGTCGTACATCAACATCTATGTCATACATTAGCATATCTCATCTGTTTACCCTTTACACTATACTATCCAATTTCTGATTAATATATAAATGTACTAACCCTTCAACACAGATTGGAGTTAGCAACATACCTTGGAGCAGATGAAAGTGTCAATCATTGTAGTTTCCCCAGAGTAAAAGCCCAGCAGAAAGTGGGAAGAAGATGAATGAAGATTGGATAGGTTGGAAGAGAGGGAGCTGAGGAGGGTTCTAAATGAGGTGTATAAAATTATGAGGAGCCTAGATAGAGTGGATAGGAAGGTCCTGGTTCCCTTAGTGGAGAGGTCAATAACCAGGCGACATAAATTTAAAGTAATTTGTAGGAGGATTGGAGGGGCAATGAGGAGATTTTTTTTCACCCAGAGGGTGGTGGGGATTTGGAACTCGCTGCCTGAAAGGGTGGTAGAGACAGAAACCCTCATCACATTAAAATAAACAATACTTTGATATATACTTTGAAGTAATCTAAAGGGACTTAGACCAAGAGCTGGAAATTGGGATTAGGTATGGAATAGCTGTTTTTTGACTGGCGGACATGATGGGCTGAATGACCTACTGCTGTGCTATAAATTTTCTATGTTTCTATGTATTCATAGAATTGAACTCTAACATGTGATCTCTGTTTCCTGTGTGTCATCCTGTGTTATTAGTAGATTGACATTAATGTATCCATGGATACGGTCGGGGTTGTGAGGAGGCCCAGGCAGCAGACATTTTATCCAGCTTTGTCCGAACAAGTCTTTGCAGCTACATGTCTCGCCATTCCCATCTTAGGAACCATGCAGGGCTAAGAAGTACAACTGTTGCAATTGTCACGATTGATTTCTGTATTGTTGCTTTAAAAAATCTATTACTGTGTCAATATGTCTGTAGGATTCTGGATGATCTTTTATCTGGTATTGCATGCAACAGCAAGAAATGATGGAAAATTGCTAAGTCAACGTGTTGACTTTATAGAATCAACCCAGGAATGTAGGAACCTGAAGGTCAAGCATTGCCAAAAATCCCGTTCCTCAAGCATTGTGTTCTACTGATTGTGCGGCAAACAGGCATTTATAGAAATTGATACCATTTTTTAACAAAAGCTGGTCAAAATTTCTGACATTGCGAAAAAACCCGCCAAGGCTCCTTCATCAACACCTCCCAAACCTGAAACCTCTACCACCTAGAAGGTCAAGAGCAGCAGGCACATGGGAACACCACCACCTGCAAGTTCCCCTCCAAGTCACTCACCATCCTGACTTGGAAATATATCGTCATTGCTGGGTCAAAACCCTGGAACCCCCTCCTTGACAGCACTGTGGGTGCACCTACACCACACAGACTGTGGCAGCTTCTTTTCTTCGTTCTTGGCATGTGAGTGTCATTGGCAAGCCAGCATTTGTTGCTCTTTTCTAATTACCCTTGCGAAGATGGTGGTGAGCTGCCTTCTTGAACTGCAGTGTAGTTGGTGTAGGTGCACCCATAGTGCTGCTCGGGAGGGAGCTCCAAGGTTTTAACCCAGCGACAGAGAAGGAACGGCGATATAATTCCAAGTCAGGATGGTGTGTGTCTTGGAGGGGATCTTGTAGGTTGTGGTGTTCCCATGCATCTGCTGCCCTTGCCCTTCTAATTAATAGAGACTGCGGGCTTGAAAGGAGCTTTGGTGAGCTGCTGTGGTGCCACCTTATAGATGGTAAAGAAGGCAGCTCACCATCACCTTCCCAGGGCAGTTAGGATTGGACAAAACATACTGGCCTTGTTAGCTACGCAGAGATCCTATGAAAGGAGAAATAAAAATACTCAGTTCATTTATAATTAAAAGAAATGTGTTGAAAAATGAAATGCTTCTTTTAATTAGACTCCTAAGTAGCTTTGAACTGTATTTCTATTGTAACCCTGGGATAGAAATATGTTCCCTATTAATCCGTGTTTAAAGAATTCTATTAGATTTGGTTGGTGTGATTTTTATCAATCTCCCATGTCAGACATGGTGTGTAGAGCGATTGCAATGCCTGCCTGTCAGAGCTGAATCATCTTTAAGTGTGCTCCATTTGTAGTGGGTGACTGAGCTGCTGAGTATTCAGTGCTGATGGGCAGCTGGAGGAGAATATTTGCTGGTTCCACTGCAGAGGGTTGGAAACCTGATGGCTCTGCATTGGAGCCAAGCTATAAGAAAACTGTAAACGAGGAGGTGTTTCTGAGTGGCGAGACTTTTTTTGTAACCAGGTACTGGCAAGGTGTAATCTTCAGATTAACAGTGAATATATTGGCCCAGGATTTGGCTGGGGGGAGGGTGGGGGTGGGGGGTGATGGTGGGTAATGACAAAGTTATTGTGTTGACGTTATTAATATGTCGATCGTTCTGCCATTTTATTTCATTCAACATCAACTATGACTCAGTTGGGTAACACTCCCGTCTCGGAGTCACAATGTTGTAGGTTCAGGCCTGACCTAATTACAAAATCTGGGCTCACACTCCTAGTTCTATACTGAGAGAGCGCTGCACTGACATCTGTCCATTGTGTCAGCCATGACTCAGTTGGGTAATACTCTTGCCTCTGAGTTAGAGCAAACAGGATGCTGAGAGATGCAATTGGTGGTCACTACACCCAGTTTCCAGGATTCAGCTGGCAAGTTATTTAGGGGCGTCCTTAAGCGTATACATTGTTAGACTGTGGTATCTTACAATTTATCAATGCCTTGCTGAGGTGACGTAGGGGTCAGTTCCTGCTTTTTCAGGAACTGCCTTGCTTTAGAGGATATACCATATCCTATGCCACAGGATGTTACTGTCCTTGAGCGCACAATTATGCCCAGGCATGTTTATAAACTTTATAGCTTTTGAACCTTTGCCCAGCAGCAGATGAACTCTGCTTTTAATTTTTAATCCCTGCTTCATAGGAGAATCACTCTTTTAATCTTATAACTCCGTATTTATAGATGGATTTTCTTATAACTCCATTTTTATAGCTGCATTCCTTCACAGAGGGTTGTGAATATTCCATCATTGAATGTATTTAAGGCTGAGGCTGACAAATTGTGGTCTCTTAGGGAATAAAGGAACATGGGGAACCAGCAGGAAGGTAGAGTTGAGGCAGAAGATCAGCCATGATCGTAGTGAATGGTGGAGCAGGTTTGAGGGGTGGTATGGTCTACTCCTGCTTCTCATTCTTATCTTCTCAGGAAACAGATAATTCTGTTATTTTAACCTTTTCATTCACTGACAATTTAAATCCTGTCTGAATTACTTCTTGTTATGCGATGTTGAATGTCACATACTTTGCCCGTGGTTTTTAAATGTTCTTCAGCCAAGCTCACCATAAGGTAATTTTTGTGCAGCAAGCAACTCATTCTGCCACTTATCATAACACCGAAGATTAGAATGAATCTTTTAAAAATTCTTTCGAAGAATGAATTGGATGCTGTACAGTTCGATGTCTGAAATCTGGCATCCTTGGGACTGAGAACATGCTGGATTTCAGATTTTGGATTACCCACTAATGGAACAGGTAACTTTGTGCCCGGAGAATAGGGAGGGCTGGGGGGGTTGCGGGGCAGGCAGACCTTAAAGAGCTGCAATGGACCCAGGTGCTGTGGTGGTGGGTGCAGCCTCTCTTTTTAATTGGGGGAATGGGCTAGAACTTTGAACAGTACAACTCATGGCAGCAAATCAGTAAGCAGATACCGAGTGTAAATGCACAATTTATTTGGGGGCGTGAGGTTCATTCCTGAGCTTTTCTGAATGCATAACTGGTCTGACATTAGTATCGTTGAAGCCTCAACTGCAGGATGCAAACTGGACACTTTACAGCTTAAAGTTTGAGAAAATAACATTTTTTTTCTGGTTCACAACTATGGTGCTTCTTTATCCCTTGCCTGTGCATGCTGTTTTGTGCAGGTAGCACTGTACACAATGTGAGGCTCCTGTAGCTGTTTTAGCCACACAGTCCTGTGTGCGCACAGCTCTCGCTGATTGCATCCTCTGGGATCAGCCCGAGAGCGACCTCTTCATTCCTCCGCTTGCTCTGTTCCGGGAGCTGCGCTCAGATCTCCAGAGAGAAAGATGTCTGGGTTTGGGACAATTCCCGTTTTCGAACAGCCGTATTTTGGACATTGTACCTGTCCAAGATTCAAATTTTCAGCGTCTTGCCATTTAGTACAACAATGATTACTGAGCTGATATTGGGCTGTGCTCAAATTCCACAGAAATGCATGACAGGCTATTCAACCTATAGACCGCCGGTTGACAGACCAGAAATAGGACTTGATTCGATAATTTCTAATGAAGCCATTGTGTTGTAGGATAGGCAGAAACAGTGCATCCCATTCAAATTTACAATTCTGCCACTTAGGTACAAAGGTGAGTGATTTTTATTTTTCAAGTGGAATTGTTTCTCCTGCGCATGAAATATTGATCTCACAGCTTCACATCATGGTGCTACACTTGTTTCTTCACAGTGCTGACCATTATAGTCACATGAAATAATAGCATTGCTTTATATATAATGATTCTCACTGTATATTAAGCAAGATCGTAAACATTCCTGTCATAAAACCCATTGTATGGCTGCTTCACAGGTACCATCCAGGGGAAATTGGCTTTCAGCTTTTTCAAAACAAAAAAATAATTAACATCCCTTTCTTTTTAAATGATGGCATGAAGGATTCATGTAAAAGAACCGTGTCCCACAAAGAGATTCCCAGCCGACCTCTCACAAAATGGCAGCCGGCATAACCACTGGCAGCTTCAGTCACCATCCAACACCTGCTTTGCTGTCTGAAAACTGGGAATTCTACGTTCTTCCCAGCGAGAGCAGCCAGGTGCAGAGAGAAATGGCAGGAAAGGGAGGGATAGGGAAGCATTTCATGCAGGGTGATTTTCAGGGCTATCCTCAAGACAGCAAGTTGGGTGACATCTAAGTGCCAGTGGGTAGCCCTCTCGCATCCAAGCCGGTAAGTTGGGAGTTCAATCCCCACCCCCGAGACTTGAGCACATAGGAACAGCTGGAGGCCATTCAGCCCCTCAAGCCTGTTCTGTCATTCAATACAAACTGGCTAACCTGTGACTGAACTCTATATACCTGTCTTTGCCCCATGTCCTTTAATAGCTTGGTGAACAAAAATCTATCAAGCTCAGATTTAAAATTAACAGTTGATCTAGCATCAATTGTAATTTGCGGAAGAGAGTTTCAAACTTGTGGCAGCCTTTTCCCATAAAAGCATTTCCTAATTTTCATTCCTGACTCTAATTTTTTGACTATGTCCCCTAATATTTGACTCCTCAACCAGCAGAAATAGTTCCTATCTACCCTATCTGTTCCCTCATAATCTTGAAAACTTTCATCAAATCACCCCGTTTCTAAACTTTCTAAATTCCAGGAATACAATCCTGGTTTGTTTAACCTCACCTCATAGCTTCAATCATGGGGATCATGGAGCCACATAAAGTCTAGCCCTTTGACTCAGAGATGAAAATGTTATTGGATGAGGCAAGGTAACATGTGAAGACTGATGAACAAACATGACTAGGATAGATATTTTCCTGCTCAAAGTTTTATCGAACCTCTTGAATGTTCCCAATTGACTAGAAATTCAAATTTTCAGCTTTTGGTTTATTCCTCCATGACCTCCGATCGAACGGTCAAGCGACGGGCATCATTGCGGGCGGAAGGGGAAAATCTGGAGAGCGGCCTGACTTTTGGCCGCTTTCCAAATTTTCCTGCCCTACTCGTGACGATGCCCACTGCTGGCAAGGCCTGAAAATCCTGCCTTTTGTGTTGCACTCTCTCTCCCTCATACCCATGAATTTTTTATATTCATTCATGGGATGCGGGCATCACTGGTAGGCGTGGCATTCATTGCCCTTTATTGAAGTTGACAGAGGCCATCAATATAAGACAGTCACCTAGAAAACCAGCAGAGAATTCAGAAGAAACTTCTTCACTAAAGAGTGGTGGGAATGTGCTACCACAGGAAGGGTTGAAGCAAATTGCTGCATGTTAAGGGGAAACAAGACAAGCAAATGAGGAAGAAGGGAATAGATGGCTACAATAGTAGATTTAGATGAAGAAAGATGAGAGGAGGCTCGTGTGGGGCATAAACACTAGCATGGACTGGCTGGGCCGAATGGCCTGCTTTTGTGCCCCATATCCCATGCAATCCTATGTAATGGTGAGCTGCACTCTTGAATACAAGAGTGGCTTGCTGGATCATTTCAGAACGCAGTCAAGCGTCAACCACACTGCTGTGGGTCTGGAGTCACACATAGGCCAAACTGGGTAAACTTTCCTTCCTTAAAAGGACTTTAGTGAAGCTGTTGTGTTTTTATGACAGCCCAGTCATTTCATAATCACCATACTCATTTTTTAAAATTACAGGTTTTATTTAATTGATTGAATTTAAATTCAAACTTTCTTGTTCCACACAAAGTTAACAATGCTTCTAATTAATTCAGGGAAACGCGCCACTTTTATCTTGTAAACAGACTAAAAGGGTAAGTCAAACTATACAAGTGGCGACTGACAAAGCATTAAAATCAATTGAGCAGTTCTGGCAAAGCACAAGGTCAAAGTTCAAGCAATTTGGGAATGTCAGTAGCAATCTTGAGATTGTCAATGATTACTTCTTCACACAATACAGGCATATATTGAAGAAGTTATTTTTAAAACCTTTTGTTTTTCTGAAGGTTAATCAGATGAACAGCTAGTCCTGGCCAATTAGCAGCCAGTCAAGCAAAATCCTGGGAGATGGAGGTTCCGATACAGGCTGGAGGCATATAAGCTAGATTCTCTTCTATTGTGTGGCAACAGGCATTCTGGAAAGTTCCACGCGTTCAAATTCCAACATGTCAGAGCGGCACAGGTTTCATCAGCAGGGAATGTTTTGATGGATGTTTTAAACACACGAAAATGTCGGTGGTGCGCTTGATTGCATTATTTTCCTGTAACCTGTGGGAAATGTGATGTCTTTATTATGGCACAAGCCGCATTTCCAAGAACAAAGCTTCTCAGGCGTCTGTGGCAGCATGGGGCTTTAACGATTTTAACCACCCCGGCCTCATTAACATGCCCGGGATGGGCAGCAGGCTCCCAGCCCCTTGGAAATTAGACCAGTCGCCAGCACGCAATTAAGCGTAGGGAACGGAGGGAGGCTCTGGGGGATCTCGGTGCAAGTGGAGGTGGGGATGGCGGTGGCGGTGGTGGTGGTGGGGTAGCTCAGGCAGAAGGCATTCAAACTTTCCTTGCAGTGATCGAAGGGGGCGCTTCGGTTCCTCCCGATTCCACAAAGAAAAATTACCCGCTCTGGCCAAAGTTAAATAGCTGTCAAGCTCTGACTAGGACCTGACAGGATCCAAGTGGCTTTCTCGCCGGTGAGTAATTTGCGGGGAACTTTCATGGATGGGCAGGGTTACAAACTGGCCCCTTTAAATTTCAGGCGGTTGGGGCCACTTCAGATACAGTGTAGCCAGAAAGTGTGACACGATTTATATTGTTTTGACCGTTCAATTGCAGGTCATGGGGGGGGGGCGGGGAATAAACCAGAAGCTGAAAATTAGAATTTCTAATCAATTGGGAACATTCAAGAGGTTCGATAAAATTTTGAGCAGGAAAATTGTTTTGGGACCCAGGCTGCGACTGTAATAATAGCCGCATAATTTTCAGTGTTGCTGTTATGAGTCACAGACACAGCAACTTTCAAACGCACAACATGACCTGTCTGGCGTGAGGCGTTGATAAGAAGAAAGTTAAGAACGGGCAAAAAAAAAAGAGTCAGAAAAGTGGAAGTAAAAGCAGAAAGTAAAAGGTGTTTGTTTAAAATTATTCTTACTCTGCTCTTAACCAAGCATTGAACTGAATCAAGAGGTGACAAAATCTATCTACATCCCAGTAGAAATTTTCAGTCCCCATGTACTTCCTGTCCACACCACTTGACTTCATGTTGTCACGCTTTCTGCATCAACTTGTTCCGTTATAATTTCCTCGGACCTCATTTGTAACGGGGCAGATTTTCATCTTTATCACCTGGGAATTAAGCATTGCCTTAGCGCCGCGTAGAAAGGAAAATCTTGCAGGGGTCTGCACATTCCTCAAGGAAACCACCAGAGCTCCTTTCCATTAATTCCAAAGGAAAGCCAGGCGTGTGACGAATATCATATGATCCATCCTTCCATCCCGTCCAAGTGGTGCTTGACGCTAGGAGGTAAAGAGGTGGTGAACAAAAAATATCCATCCGACAGAGTAATCATTTTCCTTGGGTGTTAACGCAAATGAGATCCCATGGTGGGGGTGTGGGGGTTAGTCAAACATCGTGGGGGTGTGGGGAGTCATCAGCCAGTCATTGAGGTCTCATCATGCTTGGAGGCTGTGGTGTTGGCCGTTGTTGGGGTTTCCCATGGCCTGGGGGTAAACTTGTTCAGCCAGGGTTCATACCCCTGCCCCTCCTGGCCCTCAAGCAGCGCTATAAGGACACTTCCCTGATGGATGGGGCCCTTTTTAACTGCCTTCAGCTGCAGGAATCCTGGCTTGCAGGTGCTAAAACTAAAAGTTAAATTGAATCAGAGAAACCGAGCCCCCTTGTATTATTTTAATGGAAGGCACTATATAAATGCAAATCTTTCTTTGCAGCCCTGTAACACCCCATTTCGGCCCCATTTTCACAGCTTGAGTCTTGAGTCTCCTCCAATTACAGTGGGGCATTTTGCTGTGCTTCTTTCCAGTTAAACTCGTGTACTCAGCACCTGCTTCTGCTCTCAGAACTGGCACAAGCAACATTCTGCTCTCACGCTGATCAGACCTGGACTCATTCTCACCTTTTCCGAATTTCTTTGGTACTTCACACTGCATACACTTTCACTCAGCTGGTGACTTCACCCTCTTTGCCACACTTGCTGTGCCTCTTGCCCAGCATGCGTGCTGTGCTAAGCTGCCTCACCCATCTTTGCCATGCTTCCCAATGGCAACACACCAACTTATTCCCCACTCCTCTTGCAACGGAACAGAAGGGAAACTGCAAGAGCCAGGGTCGTGACAGCCAACCTGCAAACTTTCACTCCTTTGCTGTTACTGGACCAGGGGAGTTAAATGCCACTGGAAGTTTCAAGACTGCATGTTACATGCTCCGAGGCAGTTGGCCGTTCCCCTTTCTTCAGACTTTCCACTGAACTCTCTAGTTGGCGCACACGGACAGCAGAGCTCCCTGGGACAGTGCTGCACTGACGTTCATCTGCTATTGCTTACCATCACATCTTAACCTTTGAACTTTGACCTCCTTCCCTTTCCCTTGGCCCTACTGCAGGACAATAGGTTGGACCCTGAGGCCGAGCAGCCATTCGTCAGGTTCCCATTGCAGAGGGGGGTTGAAGGGGCAAACCATATGCCCCAAACATGCCCCATCACTCGCTTCCACCCATCCAAGGTATCTTACCTAGGTCAGCACCCTGGCTGACGTAGGTAGTGAGTAACAGGGCAATTCACTCCACACAAACAAGCCGCAGCAGGAGAGAATGGTTCTTACATTCCAGTTGTCAAGCAGCCATGCTTTATAAAAAAAATGACTTTTTGTATTTACTGGCTGAAAATCACTGACTAAGTTTTAAAAGGACTTAAACAGCAAGCTTTTCTTTTTATTCATTCAAGGGGTGCGAGCATCACTGGCAGGGCCAGCATTTATTGCCCATCCATAATTGCCCTTGAGAAGGTGGTGGTAAGCTGCCTTCTTGAACCACTGCAGTCCATGTGGTGTAGGTACACCCACAGTGCTGTTTGGGAGGGAGTTCCAGGATTTTGATCCAGCGACAGTGAAGGAACGGCGATATATTTCCAAGTCAGGACAGTGAGTGGCTTGGAGGGGAACTTGCAGGTGGTGGTGTTCCCATGTGTCTGCTGCCCTTGTCCATCTAGATGGTAGTGGTCGTGGGTTTCTAAGGTACTGTCTAAGGAGCCTTGGTGCGTTCGGCAGTGCGCCTTGTAGATGGTATGGAAGGCCCTTGGCATTGCCCAGGTATGTACTGTACATAAAAAGCAGGACAAATCCAACCCGGCCAACTACCGTCCCATCAGTCTACTCTTGATCATCAGTAAAATGATGGAAGGGTGAATAAAAAAAATCCACATTGCTGGATAGACGCCAGTGTTGCAGGCGTACTGAACAGCTTGGCTAGTGGCGCGACAAGTTCTGGAGCACAAGTCTTCAGTACTATTGCTGGAATATTGTCAGGGCCAATAGTCCTTGCAGTAGCCAATGCCTTCAGCCGTTGCTTGATATCACGTGATGTGAATCAAATTGGCTGCAGACTGGCATCTGTGATGCTGGGGACCACTGGAGGAGACCGAGATGTATCATCCACTCAGCACTTCTGGCTGAAGATTGTAACAAACGCTTCAGCCTTATCTTTTGCACTGATGTGTTGGGCTCCTCCATCATTGATACTTGTAAAGCCTCCTCCTCCCATGAGTTGTTTAATTGTCCACCAGCATTCAAGACTGGATGTGGCAGGACTGCAGAGCTTAGATCTGATCCGTTGGTTGTGGAATTGCTTAGCTTTGTCTATCAATGGCTGCTGATGCTTTTTGGCACACAAGTAGTCCTGTGTTGCAGTTTCACCGGTTTGACATCTCATTTTTAGGTATGCCTGGTGCTGCTCCTGGCATGCCCTCCTGCACTCTTCATTGAACTATTGATCCCCTGGCTTGATGATAATGGTAGAGTGGGGGATATGCCAGGCCAAGAGGTTACAGATTGTGGTTGAGTACAATTCTGCTGCTGCTGATGGCTCACAGCGCCTCATGGTTGCCCAGTCTTGAGATGCTAGATCTGTTTGAAATCTATCCCGTTTAACATGGTGGTAGTGCCACCGAGAGTCAGGTGACTTTTGTCATTTCTGCACAGGCTCAGAATCTCAAGTCTCTGGAAAGTTCTTTAATTAAATGACCCTGGGTGAGGACCCCTCCCTGGAATGGACATGCTGAGGCGAAACCCTTTGTGAAATTTACGCTTCCCACTGCTTTACAACGAACAGTAGGTGGTTGGCTGCTTTGAGGCATCCAGTGACTGCGAAAAGCACAAAACTAATGCAAGTCTTTCTTTCAGATGTTCATGACACTTATTTCAAATCGAAGATTATCCCTTCCACCTGACAGACCAAAGTAAGTTCCACTGAGATCAGAACATATTTTAACGCGGTGCCACTGAAAACCTGGTGTAGACCGTTGGGAGCGATCATTTTGTAATTTTAAAGGAAAAACCTAATCAGCACTTTAAGAGGTGTATGCCAACCAGCAGAAACATGCTGCTTTATGCTGCATTAGCGTGTGGAATGCCTTTCGAGCGAGTGAAAGGGCCTCAGGCTGCAGTGGCAAGCTCTGTATTAATGTAAGTGCATGTGAAATTAATGGACGTGACTGCTCTACCATGTCAATCGGTAATTCATTGTGTCATCCTCTGTATTGTGCTGTATGCTTGATTCATTATGTTTTCTTATATATTGCAAACAAAAATCACTTACTGACGTCTGCGTTACACTTTAGCTCCTCGGTCTATGGCATTTACGGTTTAATTAAAACCCAAAATCTCCAGGGGAGTAAGTATCGGAGGATGCTGAGGACTCAGTTTAATAATTAAAATCCTGACGGTGCAGTCTGACACTGTGCTAGCTGGTGGATGACTTTCTTCACGTCAAACGGTTTAGACAGTCCCGACCTGTGGAACACACAATGCAAAAGAAAGATTTTTGGCATCAGTTCCTTTTACTTAACAATCAGCAGGAGATTACAAGCCAGCATATGATAGTACAGTCACAGATTACACATTAGCCTGGACAGATCTAGCCCGTTACTTTAAGCTCCAGCGACTATAAACTGAAACCCAGGCACACGGACATCAGTGAATGACCAATTCACCAGCAAAGCAACTCCGCTCTTTAACTGGCAGCTGACCATGTTGCTCTCCCGACTGCAGCAGCGAGTGTCTTTTACGACACCTTTCATATCTTATTCCCAGGAATGGGCCTGGATGTTATATTGACAGGACTTTATTGTCCCATTGAAGCTTCATCTTCAGACAGAATTTTCAAGTGTATGGCGAGTCCTTTGTCTAAAACCCATGGGGCAGGATTTTCCCCCCTCGTTGGGCGGGTGCGGTGGGCGGGCCCGGGGAGCGGCCATGAACAGTCAATTAAAGGGCAGCCAGTGTGAAACGCGCGCTGGGAGCCTCAGCGCTGCTGGGGTTGGGGTGGGGCGGGGGGGGCGGCGGGAAGAGCACAAGCGCTGACGTCTGCCCATGTGTGGGGGGGAACGCTCACTGACAGCTCCCTGAAGGCACAGAGCTGCCTCAGAGAGCTGATGGTTTTTAAAATGAAGAATGAAGAATCAGCAAATAATATGAACATGTGACTCTGTCACATGGAGAGGGACATGTTAAAAATGTGTTTAATACAAAAATTTTTTTTTTTCCCATACATTGTTGGAAACCTCGTCCTGCCCGCGGATGAGGTTTGGCAAAAATTGCAAAGGCCTCCTGGCCTATTCGCCTGCCCGCCAGCCGTAAGTTTGGACGGACAGCGAGAAATTCAACTTCATTACCTGCTTGAGGGCCTTAACAGGCCCCTTAATTGTCGGTGGGCGCGCCGCCGACTCTCGAGCGCACCTGCCGAACGAAATATGGCGCGATGAGGTGGGGACACTCGCCCGACGTCACCGCATGCTATTTCACACTAGGGCGGGTCGGGCAAGTGCCCACACGCCGAGCTGAAAGTCCTGGTCATGGACTGGGAGCCCACCCTCAGCTTCAGCCCTTGATCAACATGAGTTCCTTCGCAGATTCTCTCCCCCACCTTATCGGGTTTAGGGAGCGTCTTGTGTCACTTACAGTCTCAGCAGTTCACTTCTCCCCAGGATCTTTCTTGTCCGTGAAGAGCAACATTTAGCAGTTTTTACTTTGCAAAGGATTTATTTTTTTTTGGCCTTGTGAAGCATCCTGGTAAAATGTTGCTGATGTCTGAGTTTGGCCAAGTTGTATCAGACCTGTAATTCTGACAGTGCTGTGGTGCTGAGCCGTACAGACTGAGAGATTCGCAGCTGAGGTTTGGTCCCTGTTGTATGTGGCTGTGGTTTTCTAAGGGAGTGGTTCAGAGGCATAGGGCGGAATTCCCCATGCCTGCTGACGTTGGGGCGTCATGCCAGGCGTGAGCGGGCAGTGTGGCGGGTAGGTCAAAAATTGGCTTCGCGATGTCATGAAACCATTTTGTCATTGTCTGTCCGATGTCAATGATGGGGCGCGTTTCCCACTGTTCCACACCAGGAACTTCATTGTAATACATCTGCATAGGCCCAGCTCCCCGGAATCATCCCCCCCACCCGGCTTGGAACTTTGAGGTTTGGCGCCTACCTGGCCTCGGGTAGCACTCGCGGGTCATCAGCGCCAGGCTTCGCGGGCAGCACCACCTCATTTTTCGGGGTCTCACGGGCAGGTCTCTACCTACCAGGCTGGCCATAAGGTGCTGGTGGCTTTGCAATGGCTGCAGGGCTAGGGCTTGCTTGGGGAAGGGGGAGAAGTGGCCTCAGGCAAGGGAGGAGGCTGCACTGGGGAACGGAGGTTTTCCAGGGTGTGTGTGTGGGGGCACATGTTGGTCTGTACAAGTGGCCTCAAGATGGTGAGGGCTGAGGAGGTAGTCTCCAGAGGAGATGAGGCTGGATGGACATGCGAGGGTGTGTGTGAGAGAGTGAGTGGTGATGTCCCTTGAGCTGACAGTGAGTGAGATGCCAGTGAATGTGTGATGGGCTTGTGAGTGTGTGAGTTTAGAGTGATAAGATGGTTACCAGCCTTACCCTGGCGGCACGGATGAGATCAATCATCCTCTTTCTGCACTGGATGGCGAACCTCCTCTGTGCAGCGTTGGCATTGACCACCACTGCCACCGCCTCCCAAGCTGGAGTGCTGAGATTGCTGGACGCCCTGCAGCCAGAGTTGGGGTGCAGGACATCACAGCGGGCCTCCGAAAGGCATTCCAGTGATAGGCCACTGAATTTTCTTGGCTTGCAGGGCCATGTCTTCACTGGAGCAGTCCCGGGCTGTAAGCATTGAGAACTGTGTGCACGGCAGCAGTTTAGATATGACACCCGGAGTGAGGAAAAGACCAGGTAACAGAGTGGCGGGCGATTCAGAGGCTCCGGCCAACAAGACATTGTGTTCCCTGTGGCTGCATAATTAATGAGGCGGGATTGGGATGATATGTGTGAAAAGCTGCTATTGCGGCCGACCAATAAATCATCCTTTTTCCTGCCCGCAAATCTGGGACGATTCCACTCATAGAGTCTGAATGGTAGCTGTTTATTGTGGCACAAAACTGTGTACAGATATACAAGACAGAAGGTTTCTTCAGTCCAAGCCATGAGTTATCTGCATTCAGTCTACTACGAAACTGCTACCAGTCACGTGACTCCCTTTATATCATCATGGGCAGAATTTTACTCCTCGCGGACGGGCGTACGCCCGATCCGATCAGGCATAAAATAGCGCGAGAAGATGTCGGGCGAACGTCCTGTTGTCATCCCACACACGGGTGCAATCTTCAGGTCGGCGGGCGCGTGTGGGTGTCGGAGCTGCGCCCGCCATCAATTAAAAGGCCGTTTAAGGCCCATTAAAAAGACAACTGATCCCGATTTTACGTCGCCCGTGCGATTTTGTTCTCGTTAAACGGGCAAAATGGGCAGACGGGCAGCCCACATTTTGCAAAATCTCATCCAAGGGTGAGATCAAAAGGGTCAGCAGCATCGCCAGTGTGAGTAGTGAGAAGTTTAAGGGATAGTTTGCTGCTGGTTGCTTATTTGAACTTGACAGCTTCAACTCAGTTCTGAGCTTCATTCTTAGTATTTCTAGGCTTCATTTCAGGAATCATTGGTTTCTCCAAGGCCCCCAGAGGATTCAGGCCGTGTGGAACCTTCCAGGTATCAGACAGCCTTCCCTTACCCTGGTCATGGGGATTGTGGTCTCCGCTGGAGGCACCACCTCTGAGGAGGAAGAGAGGGGCAGAAGGGAGAGGAGGCCAGGTGTCCCAATGCAGCTCCCAGGGGAGTGACCTGTGGGAGGAGAGGCGCAGGCACAAGGGGCGCAGGGTCAGCAGGTAGCCCAAGGCAGAAGGGGTCGCAGAAGACGCCACAATTGTGTGAAGCAGCTACCTCGATATGTCCGAGGTGCAATGCCGAAGGAGGCTCCGCCTCTCCAGGGAGACTGTAACCTCCATTCATCATGTGATTGGGCCTGAGATCACCTCCAACTGTGTGGGTGGACACCCCATGGCCTGAAATTTCAGCTCAGTGGGCGGGCACGATGGGTGGGCCAGGGATTGGCCAGGAAATGGACCGCTGACCACATTCAGCCCCTGACCTCAATTCCACTCTGGCTGGACAATTAATGGCCAGTCAGCATGGAGCGTGCGCTGAAAAGTTCAGCACTGCTGGGGTGGGGGGCGGGGGGCGGGAAGAGGGCGGGCGATGACATCAACGCGTGGGCCAGCGCTGACTGAAAACTCCCTGGAGGCAGAGAGCTGCCTCTCGGAGAGCTGAAAACCTGAAACTGCAAAAATAAAGGTTTCAAAAGCTGAAAAAAAGTGTCCACGCACCTTATGCAGTCACCCGAAAATTTAACTAATGAAAATGCTGTCCACAGAAATTTGTTTATATTTTATTTCATCACAGAAACCTCATCCCGCCCGTGGATGAGATTTGATGAAAACAAACAAATGCCGCCCGGCCGATTCGCCCGTCCGCCAACTGTAAGGTTGGATGGGCCACAAAAAAATCGGAGTCAGTTGCGGCATTAATTGGTTTAATTACCCTCTTAATTGTCGGTGGGCGCGCTTCCAACTTTTGCGCACGCCCGCCGACTGAAATATTGCGTGACCGCAGCATAACATCGGGACCCTCGCCCGAGGTCATCTCACACTCGATCGGGTCGGGTGCACGTCACCCGCGAGAAGTAAAGTTCAGCCCCATGCCAGTGGCTCTGAAGGTCACAGTGGCCCTCACCTTCTACACCTCCAGCTCTTTCCAGCGGTCAGTTGGGTATCTGTGTGGAGTCTCCCAATCCGCTGTCCACAGTTGCGTCGAGCTGGTGACAAAAGCTCTGTTCAGGCAGGTACTGACCTTTATTCTTTACCATAAGGATGAGGCCAGCCAGGCTGTGTGAGCCAGAGGGTTTGCAGTGATTGCTGGTTTCCCCGCGTCCAGGGTGCCATCGACTGCACACATGTGGCCATCAAGGTGCCAGCGGGTCAGCCGGGTGCCTTGGTCAACAGGAAGGGATTCCACTCCATGAACGTCCAGATAGTGTGTGACCGCAGAGAATACTGAGGGCGTGGAGGCAGACTTCTGTACCCTTTAGGGAGGCAGGGACATTAGGGACACCTTGATCCAAATCTCCTTCAGCTAGGCTGCCAAAGATCTGCTTCCACCTCATGCCAGGCTTGCTGCCTCCATCCCGGGTGTCTGAAATTACGCTTTTATTTGAACCCAAAGTCCACTCTTGTGAAATGAAGTTTAGAGCCACTCATGTCCAGCATTACATACTGCCCAAAAAAAGATAAAAAGCTGAAGCATACTCAGGCCATTAGACAAAAACAAAATTTATGTCATTTTCACAATCCATACAAATTAATATACCCTTCTCTGGTCTTAATTTCCAGACCAATAAACATAAACAAAACATTACAGACAGAAGATCACCCGTGACCCCTCCCTCTTGTGCCCATGGTGCCTTAAACTTACGTTTACGAGTGCTGTGTCTTGGTGCCCCCCCTGTCGTTGGCAGCAGCATTGGAGGCTGCCTCTGGGGTCTTGTTGGCCTTGATGACCTTGGCGGTCGTCCTCTGTCCAGTGGAGCCTGTGCTGGCCCCGCCTGGGAGGGAGCGGCCAGTGCCGCGGCTGGCATCTCCCCAATCACCGCAGCCTCATCAGATGCCACAGTCACTGGCAGAGGGGCGGAGGAGGTGCTGACATCATCCAGAGTGCCCTGAGAGGAGCCCGCAGATCGACAAGCAGCTTGTGCACCAACGTGACGTCGCTCTGGACCTCCCTGCTCACCATTGATGGACGGGCACCTAGCTGGGATACTGGGTGCCTCATCCATCTCCCACACTGGCACTGACCACCTGAGGTCAGTGCCTGTTTGAGCACTTGCAGGTCTGAGCACATCCGCAGGAACCCCTGATTCTGTTCCTGGAGCAGCCTCTCCGTGAGAGTCCCCACTCTCTCCATGGAGGAGGCAGTGTGCTCGGCCATGAGGGTCATCGCAGTGTTTATGCTCCACATGGGCTCCTCTACAACAGAGACCATGGCACGCATACCCTCATGGATTCCGCCAGATCCTCCCACACATCCCGCTGGACATCCAGCATCTGCTGCCTAATGGACGACTCCAGAGGCTCATCATCTGCTTTTGACTCAGCATCGTCCTGGTCTCCAGCAGTCCTCCGACTGCCGGCGCCCTGGACACTCTCTGCCTCTGCCTGCACCTCAAGCGAGTGTGAAGTGCCCTCACCGCTGTGCTCTGAAATTCTAGCCGAAGATCTAATGCCCACCGAGGTGCTGGTATCTGCGCTGGTGCCTGGTTCAGGGAGCGGGTGTGACGCAGGTACAGCTGAAACCTGGCGGTCCTCTGGCATCAGGGGTGGCTCTTTGATGTCCTGAGAATGAGTGCCTGCTGGTGAATCTAAGGGAGAACAGCGACATGTCATTAGTTTAAGTCATCACACTGTCACTGTGCATGCCAGGCAGCCTGGTGAGACAATGGAGATCTGCATCATGGTGCCATCATCTTTAGATGATCAATGGGGAATCCAGTTTTGAGGCTCCCATCAATGAAGACACTACACAAGAATGCTTGCACCATCTGAAACTCTCACTCTGTGCACTGCACTCTTACCTTCGCCTGGCACCCCAGCCTCTCCATGACTGGCTGACCGAGGTGCTAGTCACCTCCCCAGCTCCAAGGCATCCTGCTCAAATCTGGTCAATATTAGGAGGTTTGGGGGGCCTCTGCCTGTCCAAGACCTCTCAATGTTGTTATGGTTCATCCTCTCCTGAAAGGACAGAGGAGCATTGATTAGTCCACTCTCTACCTGCAGCGCCATTGCAGCCTGGCCAACCTCACCTGAGGAACACCTCACAGGGCACATCCAGGTTGTGGCCCTCGAGTTGCAAGGCACTCAGTCCAAGCAGCCAGGGCTCAGCCTCTTGGCCAGCTCCGGCATCATTGATAGTTGGCGCTCGGATTCTAACACCCCGAGCTCCACCGAGGAGACAGCCAGACCTTAACACTTCACGCTGATCCATGCCAACACGGTACTCACCCTTCCTGAGCGCAGCAGGTTGGTTGTTGAACCTTTTGCGACACTGCACCCCACGTGAGCTGCACAGCGTCGTGGCTGCTGACCAGCACTGCCACCTCCTCCCAAGCTCTTTTTGTCAGGTGCGGTGGCCTCCTCCTTCCGTCTCTGGGGACGAGGGTGTCCCTCCTGGCAGCCACCTCCTCCAGGAGGACCGTGAGGCACTCGTTTGAAAACCAGGGGGGCTGAGTGCCCCCCGCCGACCTGCCCTCCCGCCTGACGTCTCCAGCCGCAGTTGAGGCCGTAGCTTTGGTCTTCCGCGCGCAGAAGATTTGTTCTTCCCCCGGCAGCCTGCTAGGAGGCAGCCATTTTTAAACCACCCGCCTGGTCGCCATTGGACCCAGCGCCTGACAGGCCCAATCATTGGGAAGATGCGTCTCACGCTGGGTGGGCCTTAGTTGGCCAGCCGGTGTGTAATCGCGGTCGGGGGGTCGAATGAAGGCGGGAGCCCATTTCCTGGCCGGTCCCAGGCCTGACGATCGAGGTAAAATTCAGGCCCGTATGGGTGGTCCTGTTTCCCCCAGACCCACATTAACCCTTTCAATCTTGAACACCCTAATACTACAGCCCCTGGTCCATATGTTGTCATATCTAATGGGGGGAGGGAAAGCACAAAAATCCCATCTTTTTTATAAAAGCAAAACACTGCGGGTGCTGGAAATCTGGAAGAGAAACAGAAAAGGCTGGAAAACCTCAGCAGGTCTGACAGCCTCTGCGGGGAGAAAAACAGAGTTGACGCTTTGAGTCCGTGTGACCCTATGAAGCTCTGAGGAAGGGTCACACAGACTCGAAACGTCAACTCTGTTTTTCTCTCCACAGATGCTGTTGGACCTGCTGCGTTTTTCCAGCATTTTCTGTTTTTCTCCCATCTTTTTTGTGATGGTCAGTGCAGTTCCAATGTGCTTCATCTCACATAATACTATTATTTTAGGTGTAATTAAGGAGAGGCTGTAGTGTCGCGGTAAAGTCACTGCCTTAGTAATCCAGAGGCCCAGGCTAAAGCCATGGGGGACATCTTCACATCCTCCCACAGCAGTTGGTGGAATTTAAATTCAACTAATAAAAAAATCTGGAATATAAAGCTAGTATCTGTAATGGTGTCCATGACAACCACCATCCATTGTTGTAAAAACCCATCTGCTTCACCCTTGTCCTTTAGGGAAGGAAATCTGCCATCTTTACCTGATCTGGCCTACATGTGACCCTAGACACACCGCAATGTGGTTGACTCTTAACTGCCCTCTGAAATGACCTAGCCAGCCATTCAGTTCAAGTTAGAGCAATTAGGGATGGGCAACAAATTCTAGCCCTGGCAGTGATGCCCATGTCCTATGAAAGGATGAAGAAAGTTGTTGGGATCAATCCACAAGTTTGCAGTTGGCACTCTAGAGAATGCTCAACTAACTACTTCCAAACTCATAAAAGAGTGGTGTTATGTACATGGGGAGGTAAGTACTTCTGTTAAATGTACATCTCATTCCTGTATACTTAATAAAGCTGTGACATCTGACATTCAATGTTACGAACCCTATTGATTTATGTAAGTAAATTATAATAAAGAACCCACATCAATCCCCTCTCCAAGCAGAATGGACACAATAAGCACTGGTGGAATATTTGTTCACTGTTAGCATTGTCTTATCTGCCCATAGCCACCTAGAAGGTCAAGGGCAGCAGACACATGGGAACACCACCACCTGGAAGTTCATCTCCAAGTCACTCATCATCCTGACTTGGAAATATATCGCTGTTCCTTCACTATCACTGGATCAAAATCCTGGAACTCCCTTCCTAACAGCACTGTGGGTGCACCTATAGCATATGGACTGCAGGGGTTCAAGAAGGTTCTCGAGGGTAATTAGGGATGGGCAATAAATGCTGGTCTAGCCAGCGATGCCCATAACTTCTTTAAAAATGTGTTTAATTTTATATTTTAATTTGCTTTTAGCATATTGATTATGCAGTAAATGAGTTGAGTTTATCTCTTTTCCTCCTTTTTAGCTCTCATGCAGGTACACACAGGCCTTCTCATGCATGCTAAGAATTCAGGTATAATAGCAAAAACTACGTATTAAATCAGAGGCAATCTGCAGTAATGTCCTGAGTCGCCACTAACTTAACAGGCACGTTAAGAATAATGGACAGCTGGGGAATGTACACATTGCGATGTTAGCGGCAAGGTGATATGTCTGAACAGATAATTTCCCTCTTATGGGTTTAAAGGGCAACTAACTGAAAGTAAACCAGAGTGTTTAGCCCATATGGGCAGCAATTAAGCAGGAAATCAGCGCGATGTCAACAGCCTGGTCCATTTAAGAGGACGTGAAGAAGGAAGTGTCTGATCTAGCGAAGAAAAGCCTGAGTGTAACTAACAAGGATCAATGACAGGCTTCCCACTCTCCTGTACCCGAGTGGAAAGGTTAATTGCTTTAAATTGTTTTTCTGGGTATGAGTGCCAAATTGTTTTATGTTGGCAGAAAAGTTTATCGAAGGAGACCACAGCTGTCAGCTGTTTGCCTGACCCACGTTTAGCCGGTGGGCTCTGAGATGTGGAAGGAAGGTAATGAGAAAAGGCAGATAGGAATGTAGGCACAGGAGTGGACCATTTAGCCCCATGGATCTGTTCTGCCATTCAGTAATGTCATGGTTAGTCAGTAACCTGACTCCACATATTAATATTAATGCTGTATCCAGACACTAAAATCCATGTACTAATTTATCACAACTTTTGCAGCTGGCTAGAAAGGAAGGACATGCTAACGTCATTGGGGTTAATTTTGGGCAATAATGTATTGGCTCAGCCATACATTAGGCATCACTCTCAATTGACTTCAGATCTCAGGAGGGCTGTTTAAAGGTGTCCGAATAGACATTGTATGTTCTAGACATTCGCCCACAGTCAAAATTATCCCTATTAGCTTGATACGCACAGCGAATTGACTATGTAGATACACACATGCTGCGTTTCTGCCTTCATTATGTTGAGGTCCAGTCAGTGACATGCCAGCAGTATTCATGCTGTACAGGGCAGTACATAGTCCTAAAATCCTATTCCCCTTCATGTAGCCTTGAACCTTCAAAGCTGTGATCTCCCAACTCCTCCAAAGTGTCTGGCATTTTGGATGCTTAATGCAAAACTCATGCCGCAGATTCACAGCAGGTTTCCTCTTTGATTGGTTCTGTACACCATCTCCTGCCATCCTCACATCTCAAATTCTGTTAGATCTCTCCGTTGTTTCTCTACCATCTTCAGTTGCGTACAAATGCCATTTGCAAATGAAGTGAATCCCGAATAAATTTGCATGTTTCTGTCAATACTGCTCGACAACCATTTGAAAAGTGAGTGGGTTGATGTGCACTACATCTTTTTCCTCCAGTTTAGGACTGTAGGCAAATATCGGCACCTTCTCTATTAATGGGAACAAAATTATTACAACTTAATGCGTAATTAGTGTAAGCGTTGGCTGTAGCTTTCAGGCAAATTAACGCCAAAGTATGTAGTCAAGAGCCATTTTTAGCACCAGTTCCTTCTGGAAATAGGTTTTCCTCAAAGTGAGAACTTGATTCATGTGCCTCCCCATTTTATGAAAGAAATTGATATCTGAATAGAATATTGTCCAGGAGCTTTGAAGAAGTTATTCTCACTGGTACAGAAGTATTCAAGGCAGATTTTCCACTCTGCAATATAACTGGGAACCCAGGGAACCATGCTGAGCTTGACAGACAAAGGTATTTGATATGAATATTGCTGTAAAGAAAAACATGTTGCCGAAACTTGTCGCCTTGCACTCATCAGGACAAATGCAAGAATGTCAAATTTCAAATGATCACAACAATTTATACTACAGGAAGAAAGGGTGCTGATTGGTTGGCAAGTCGACTCTGATTGGCCGAGGGTGTTGCCATGGAGAAAGCAACAAGCTCCTGGGTAATTCAAAAAAGACACAAGGTTTGAACACATTCCCTTTGCTTACAGAGAATGGGTCCCTGCTTGAGAATGCATGTCTGTTCTTGCGAGCATAAATGAGCCACGTTACAACTCAACTGATTGTCTTAAATTGATTGTTAGTGTAGCTACTGGCACAGTCAGGATTGTTCAGCAAGTGCCGTCCAATTGTGAATTATATCTAACAGGAAACATTTTGATTCGGTCTTTGCAGGTGCAGACTGGTTGAGCATGGACTGTACTCTGCCTATCACAAACATGTGATATGAACACACAGTCAATTGGGTTCAGGTGATTCAACACACTATGTTAAGTGAGGTAGTATTTTCAGCTGAGAATTTGAAATAGAATGAAAATTAATAGGACTAATAAAGTGAGGCTTCATTCTCCTGTACTCTCAATGTTTCCACCAGTTGAGTTGTCCATTATCTGTGTGAGAAATATAAAGATGCATTTTACGGGTGTTTTGTGAATGGCTACTTTTTTCTCTCCCATTTTGTAATAAAATCCCATTCCCAAGAATTTAAAAAGCACAGACCTGTGCACTTTTGTCAGTGATTTGTTAAGCGTGGGCAAAAATAGGTATTTCTTACATTTTTCAGGATATTTTAATTTGATCAGCACTTTTTTTAAATGGACCAGGTTGATAATATTCCCATTGAATATTCATAAATTGAGCAAAATCGGCCAAAACATATCTATGCATTTATTATCAGTTGCTAATATTTTTCTCCTTCCTTTGGCTTTAATGTTTTGGAAACAACCGCTTTATAGATTTATTTTGTAAATAAACTAATGCTGAATTGTAACCGTTAATTAACACTGTGTACGCTTTAAATTGGAAGAAGTCCACTGTTGTTAAAAATCCTTGGTTTCCTACATTACAGCAATGAATAGACGTCAGACGTACTTCATTGGCAGGAAAATTGCTTTGGGATATCCTGAAGTCATGCAAGGTGCTATATAAATGCAAGTTTTTCTACCTTGGTTACTATAAGTGCTCCAACCACAACATGGCTTTTGTTACAACAGAAAGTTCCCCATTTCCAAGTTTGTGGATGAATATGCTCAGTGTTGGATTATTCACATGAACATCCCTTCAACTCCTATGACTGATTCGTGGATGTGAACTGCTTCAAGGGGGCAGGAAGCAGGTTTGCATAATTGAAGGCCCAATTAAGGATCATTTTACTGGAATTTTGCCAATGGCAGAGTGCCCCCACCCACTCCACCCCCACCAGCCCACTGCATGAGGACGCTGCCATCTTCTCGGGGGCAACCTTCCTGTGGTAGCTGGGGCACCATCAGAGCCATTGGCACGATGGCACCCCCTGGCCATGAACAGGAAAGGCAGCCACCCCACCCCATGCCGATGATCTCCCTTTTGAGCCTTGGCCCATTTGTTTGAAGTGGAGGTGCCCTGAAGTCCTCGACCCGCCTCAGCAGGGACCACCGCCCAGGGTGGAGTGCTGCTGAGGCTTGAGAGCTGCCAGCCCCCTGATTTGCCTGCTCTTCATTGGGTGATGGGCCATGGGCGGCCAATCAGGAGGCCACCTCAGGTAAGGTTGGTGAGCCGGTCCCTAAGGCCCAAGACTCGCTTTTTCAACCAATGTCAGGCCCATGAGTATGAGGCCCATGGTGATATTCAACCCACGTGATTGTAGATTTGGTTGCTGTGACCTGTCTTCAGCAAGATGATCGTATCCAGAGTGATCAGGAATGATCAACCATATACTCGGGCTTCCAGCAAAATTGATAGCTTTAACAGTTATGGTACTGGACTAGAGCATTAATGGTTGTGCTTCCCAACCTGACTGTATTGAGCTTTTTTTATTCTTTCATGTGATGTGGGCGTTGCTGGCTAGGCCAGCATTTATTGCCCATCCCTAATTGACCTTGAGAAGGTGGTGGTGAGCTGCCTTCTTGAACCGCTGCAGTCCCTGTGGTGCAGGTACACCCACAGTGCTGTTAGGAAGGGAGTGCCAGGATTTTGACCCAGTAACAGTGAAGGAACAGCGATATATTTCCAAGTCCGGATGGTGAGTGGCTTGGAGGGGAACTCGAATGTTGGATGTTTGTGTGCATTTGCTATCCTTGTCCTTCTAGGTGGTGGAGGTCACGGGTTTGGAAGGTGCTGCCGAAGGAGCCTTGGTGAGTTGCTGCAGTGCATCTTGTCGATGGTACACACTGCTGCTACTGTGCATCGGTGGTGGAGGGAGTGAATTTTTGTTGTTGGGGTGCCAATCAAGCGGGCTGCTTTGTCCTGGATGGTGTCAAGCTCCTTGGGTGTTGTGGAAGCCGCACTCATCCAGGTAAGTGGAGAGTATTCCATCACACTCCTGGCTTATGCCTTGTAGATGGGCTTTGGGGAGTCATGAGGTAAGTTGGAAATTGAATTCAATTTTATTGTCAATGTTGCAGTGGCACCAAAGATAAAAACCATGAAAGCTACTGAATTGGTTCATTAGTATCCTTCAGGGAATCCACCCCCTCCATGTGACTTCAGCCCCCACTCTGTGAATGACTCTGAATGCCCTTGGCACTATGGCACCCCCTGGCTATGAAGAGGAAAGGCAGTCCCCGTGTGCCCCGCTGATGATTCCTCTTTGAGCTTTGGCCCCTTATTTTCAAGTTACTTACCCAGAGGTGCCTGGAGGTCCCCAACCTGCCTCAGCAGGGGCCACTACTCCCAGGTTGCTATCACATTGCTGTTTGTGGGAGCTTGCTGTGCACAAATTGGCTGCTGCACTTCCCACATTAGATCAAGTGACTACACTTCCAAAGTACTTAATTGGCTCTAAGGTGCTTTGAGGTTTCCAATGGTCATGAAAAGCACTTTACAGATGCAAATCCCTCTTTCTTCTTTCTTTTGGGATAACTTGGGATCAGTAGTAAATGTGGTCATGCCACCATCCCCCCACATCCCAATATATCAAAGCAAAATCAGCCCTGGGTTCTAAAGGAGGATTCAGACAGCGACTTGGCGAACATGGGGAACAATGCCTTGTAATCTGAAAATGGTTGTTCCTAGACATCAGGCTGCAGGTGTTGCGCAATCCATATCATTGGCAACACCTCGCACTCCATCAGGCTGCAGTGATGCTGTATGAATTTGAATAAAGGACTAGCATAGATTTTATAGAAATCGCTGGAAAAGCTCAGCAGGTCCGACAGCGTATGTGGAGAGAGGAACAGAGTTAACGTTTTGAGTCCACACGACTCATACGGACTCGAAACGTTAGCTCTGTTTCTCTCTCCACAGATGCTGTCGGACCTGCTGAGCTTTTCCAGCATTTTCTGTTTTTATTTCATATTTCCAGCATCCACAGTGTTTTGCCTTTAGCATAGATTTTGTGTCTAGTTATGTTATGCTCAGGTATTGACATAAGACTGGCTGCAAAGCTTACGGGATTGATATCAACACAGATCTCACTTAACTTATTAACCCCGAAATCAGTCAGCACTAATTTACTGGATAGTGATTGCATACTCTGAATTGAGGTCCGATGATTGTTTCCCACTTGAAGGGAATATGTTTCATTGTTGGTTTTGAAATGGCTTTATAACTGTTGCCAAATTAAATGTAAAATGGGAACAGGAATTAACTAGGCATCAAAGCCTGGCAACTTGTTTTGCATTTCTCAGAATGGGGAGCATTGACTTCCTTAGTAATAAAAACAGAAAATGCAGGAAAAACTCAGCAGGTCCGACAGCGTATGTGGAGAGAGTATCAGAGTTAACATTTCAAGTTCCGTATGACCCTTCTTCAGCTCTGAAGAAGAGTCATAAGGGTTCGAAACGTTAATTCTGTTTCTCTCTCCACAGATGCTGTCAGACCTGCTGAGTTTTTCCAGCATTTTCTGTTCTTATTTCAGATTTCCAGCATCCGCAATATTTTGCTTTTGACTTTCTTAGTGTTTGGTGACGTTCCCTGATTTGTGAAAACTAGAAGCTGGATTTTCAAAGCAGGGTCGGGAATCCAACAGCTGGGTGAACTCCAGAATCCTGATTCTGTGCCTCAGCTGTTTTGTGATGTACATGTATCTTTTAGGATGTGTTATCTTAAACTGCTGTCCATCACTATCTACCATGAGACAGGATATGTTGTACAATCCCATGTACTCTGTAGCGTTATGAAATCCATTTTCTTCTGTTTCCCTGTGTGCTAAGTTAGCAGCCTGTGGAGATTGTAACATTTAAGGTACAGGATTTTCCAATGCTTATTACATTTGTCCCTGTCAAGTAACAAGGGTGGAACCCTCTTGGAGTGTTTTGATGGGTCACTAGATCAGTTCAAGGGTCAGTGAACAGTCAGTTTGAGTTAATCAGTCAACCAGCAAGTGTCTCAGGTGAGGGACAAAGACAAGAGGCAGCAACAGGTCCCAGATAAGTTAAAAGAAAAGAGAAGAGAAACTGGCTTCAAGTTAGAGAAAGGGCTGCACAGAATAGACTTTAAGTGAAGTGGGCTTGAGAGAATCCCAGAAGATCCACGAAGGCAACTGAAGATTGGTAACTTTGTGTTGTGGGCCATTGGTGAGAAGTACCCCTTTGGAGCAGTGGTGTTCTGCTTGGTGTGGATGAAGGGCTGAAACTGTGCTTGTGAGCTAGTGTTTGGGTGTACTTAGGAATCCAGGGGAATGAAATCTTGGAAGGCAAGATTGAACCCCTGCGAAGTTGGCTGTCGTTGAACCTGCCCGAGTTGGAGGGACTTTTGGAGAGAATTCCGAGGCGAAATCTTCAAAGGTGAAGATTGGAAACCTTCATGAGAGAGACGGAATTTCAGTGACATTGGTTGACTCACAGTGTGACAAACGTCTGGGTGGATTGTTGAGAAATCCGTGGAATCCATTTTGGTCGCATCTGTCATTTATTGTGTAGTGTTTGACTACAGTGGGCATGTTAATTCACATGTACCTCATACTTTCCCTGAATGTGATGTACATGTATCTTTTAGGATGTGTTATCTTAAATTGCTGTCCGTCACTATCTACCATGAGACAGGATATGTTGTACAATCCCATGTACTCTGTAGCGTTATGAAATCCATTTTCTTCTGTTTCCCTGTGTGCTAAGTTAGCAGCCTGTGGAGATTGTAACATTTAAGGTACAGGATTTTCCAATGCTTATTACATTTGTCCCTGTCAAGTAACAATGGTGGAACCCTCTTGGAGTGTTTTGATGGGTCACTAGATCAGTTCAAGGGTCAGTGAACAGTCAGTTTGAGTTAATCAGTCAACCAGCAAGTGTCTCAGGTAAGGGACAAAGACAAGAGGCAGCAACAGGTCCCAGACAAGTTAAAAGAAAAGAGAAGAGAAACTGGCTTCAAGTTAGAGAAAGGGCTGCACAGAATAGACTTTAAGTGAAGTGGGCTTGAGAGAATCCCAGAAGATCCATGAAGGCAACAATAGTAACTATTGTAAATTGTCTTATCTTTTTGACCTGGTATAGTAAAGTTTATTTTTGTTTGTTCAAAACCGGTGGAATCTTGTGGCTTTTTTCAATGAATAAGTGTCTTGAATCTCAAACTTTGTCTACTTTAAACAAAAAAATTATTGGTCCCCAACTGGATCTCATCAAGAACCATGGCATCCGGCCAAGGATCCTAACAGTAGACAGGACACAGCAGCAGTCTGACAGGTCAGACCTGTCTACCTAGCCTCCTAGTTACCATTATGTGTGCATAGTCACAGATCTTCAAATAAAGAGCCCACACTATTGTTTTACCAATCCTTGCTGGCATGTTTGCGATATACAGAAGAATACAACAAGCTGCATCACTCTTATGACATGATCTTTGAATTCAAATAGCTATTTGTCCATGAGGCAAGCTTGGCATCCAATTAGAGCTGCTGAGCGCCTCCAGGAGGCGGGCACTACCTGCCTGGTGCCAACAGCAAAGGCAGGCAGCAGCAGGGTTGGGGAGGTGGGGGGCGTGGGGGGTGCTTCTGTTTCCTTGCCAGCTAGATTAGGCATCTCAACAGAAAACCAGAAGTTCGAATATGGCAGTAAGCAGCCACGGACGACAAGGTTTAGCAGCGCTCATGCCGTCGCTAGTTGGCCCCACAGGTTTGATTTAAAGACAAATACAGAGAAAATTAGTTGGGTCCCATGGTGAACCAGACAGCTGTGTGCTAATGTGCTCAAGACTATTCAGGCTCACTGGAAACATTTTTTTAAAAAAAATTAAACCCCGAGGCCCTTTAAGAAGCTCCATAAGGTGCTTAATATCGTGTATTGAAAATTGCATTGTGCATTTTGTCCACTTGAGGCTGCCATACACACATGTACCAGCAGAGGCAGTCTGCTAGGAAGAGATAATAAAGGATCCATGTTTAACTGCTTGTGCAGTTCCAATTCTCAAAGCTTCTGGCTGAGGATATAATTGCTTCAGTCCCAAGAACTCCACACTTAAGTGTATATTAATTGAGGGCAAACGGGTTTCCTTTATCCTTTGAAAATTTGAAACTGTCCCGGGGCATTGGGATCCCGAGACGACATCAGGGACCACAATCTTGAATTCCCACCCGCACCGGCTCTGATCCCGCGGCCCTTTGATAATCTGGCCCGAGGTCATAGTGTCGCCGGTCTCACCAGCTTCATGCTACCCATGTGTGGGTGTAAGTCCACTTTCTTGTAACCGGTGAAGGACACAAAGAAGGCGCACATTGTGTTCTGTTTGGTTGTGTGTACATGTCAGGAGGAGTCAGCCAGACGCCTGATTGAGCCATTAGGTACGAAGAAGGATGAATACGATCACACAAGTTTCAGATTTCAATCACTCTAGAATTACCAACCATTGCACAGTCCTGTCAAACAGCAGCAACAATCAGGATATCGATATTGCGACTGATTTATACTAAATATGTAACGAATTTATTGTAACTATTTAATCACAAAGTTTGTGAATGATGTAGATTCAAGGCTAAAAAAAAAAATAATTTGGCTTGCTATTGACTTTTCCTCTGAGTGATCAATAGCTTCTTATGGTGCTGTCAATTCTCTGAGGACAGGGTTATTGCGTAAAAAGATTAATTCTTAGCCATTATTTCTTGATCAATTGGGGTATGGAAACTGGCCAAATAAACTGGCCAAATAAAAATGTTTAATTTATATAAAGAAGCCCTGTGCCCGGGCCCATCCTAATAGGTTATTACTTATTCACTATAAGACAGAGAGAGAAAATTGTACGGGCTTGTGTCATTACGGGATTGGGGTGAAGGAAGAAGCCCAAGGGTCTGTTCCTCATCAGATACCATGAGGAGCACAAATCATAGGGGTCAAGGTAAGAGTTTCCAGACCCAGGAACTTGAAAGGCACCAATTTACAACTCCCGAAATCCACTTATCTTTGTCAGGTGAATTTTGCTTAAGGATTCAATTTCTAATGTTGTTATGATGGCTTCAGCTGAGTGGCTTCAAGTGTTTTCTGACCCATTTGCCTGAGTTACAACAGTGATTACACTTCAAAAGTACTTCGTCGGCTGTAAAATGCTTCGGGATGTCCTGTAGTCAAGAAATGTGCTAAACTAATGCAAGTCTTTATTTCTTTCTCTCTTTCTCTGTCTGGCTCGTGGATGTCTATTTATTGCCAATAGCAATATGGCAGGTAGCACATTGTTGGCTCATAATGTACATACACTTCCTTCCAGCCATAATGGAGGCAACTAAGCCTGTTTAACATCCATCCAATTTTTAGATAAACGTTTTACTTCCGACCTAATGAATGATTAGTACAGGTTTATCACTATTCCTTGATTTGCTACTCCACGATTACCTTTATTTCAAATTATTATTATTGCTGAAAAAAGAGACATCATGTCGAAGTGTTTTGTCTTGCACTCATCAGGACAGATACAAGAATATTAAATTTCAAAGGGAGCAACGGTTTATACTGCAAAATAAATTATTACTATTTTCCACCTTTGCGAACTTATTCTCTGACAGCTAGGGGTGAATTTTTCCTATGGCGGGTGGGTTGTTCGGGTCACTGTGTGGGCGGGTGTGGAGCTGATTGCCACCCATAATCGGCTGCAGGCCCCCATTTTATGGCGGGCGGGTCAGTTAAGGTCCGCCCAGCATAATGCGCGGCCAGTAGCGCTCAGTGCTACCTGTGCGGGCGGGGGGTGGGGGAGGAGAGAGAGTCGGGGCCTGCACTCTTTCGTGCATATATGCGAAAGAGCGCAGCAATCTCCCTGAGGCACGGAGATTGAATGGATGACAAAACTTTTAAATAAATAAAGTAAAAATTTATTTAGACACGCCCCCTCATGTGACAGCGTCACATGAGCTGGGACATGTTCGTGAAGTCAAGAAAACTTATTTATTTATCTTTTTATACAAGCTTCAGGAAACCTTACCCCGCCCGTGGATGAGGTTTCCTGAAAAATGCGAAGGCCGTTTGGGCTCTTCGCCTGCCCGTCAGCCTTAAGATTGGACGGGCGGCGTTGTTAACAACTTTTATTCCTTCTTTCATGGCCTTAATAGGCCGTTGACAGTTCGGTGGGCGCACAGCATCCTCCGGCACACGCCCGCCGAACAAAATATCGAAATGATGCACGATGACGCCAGGGCGCACACTCGACATCAGCGCGCATCGTCATGCCTCGGCGTGTCAGGCCTGTCCCTGCACGCTGACGGGAATATTCTACCCCTAAAGATTTGTTTATCTAAACCTCAACGTTGTTTTTGATCCTGCATTTGCTTTATAGTTTTACCACTTAGTGTGTGCATGCCCTACATATTCTTTCCCCCCAAAATGTATCACTTTACATTTCTTTGCATTAATTTTCAGTTGCCATCCATCTGCCCAATCTACTCACCTACCAATATCCTCCTGAAGCTCCTTCCTGTTCTCTCTGTGTTTTGAGATGGTCCTTCCTATCCGCGGACTCTAGGCATGGTTTTTGGTTACTGGACAGACTCTGGTGATACTCTGGGACTTGCTTAACACTTGTTTTTGAGAACGACATCTAAGCAGGTTACAGAGTAGACATGTTGCCCCTGGGCATGTCTGTTCCAACTGCTCTCTCTTGAGAGTCTAACAAAGACTGATGGATGTAAGTGATACATCATCATCATCTATGTCATACATTAGCATATCCCTTCTGTTAACCCTTTATACTACACTCTGCAGTTAGATACAGTCCTTACTTCTGTTGCCAACAAACTTTTGAGGTGCCTCCTATGCTCAGCCCCGGATCATTTATATCAGCCCTCAGTTCCCACAGGAGTTCTGCCATAACTGTAACAGGAGGGCGGTGGGATTTCTGGAGCACTGACCATTTAAGCTGTTTCTCCAAGAGTTCCACCAATTTTCCATCAAAAGATCTGGAGAACTACGATGGAAATTCAGGGCCTTTTTCTTTTGAGAGCCCCCAACACTGACCCCTGGTGGACACCACTGTTTATTACGCTTCAGCCCAAACCAAAAAATCCATTAACCGCTATACCCGATTCTGGCGCTGAGATTCTGAAGGGGTTTGAACTGGACACAGGACATCAGATGTGAGTGCTACACTCCCTCAGTGTATGTGCCTTGGGACTGCATATTTCCCTCTCCATTTTCCATGTGCTCCTTTCTCTAAGTCCAGCCTCAGATCACATGAGCTTCCTACACTTGCCAGCCCTGGTTCCTAGGCCACACGCTCAGAATTCGGCCTAATCCTTTACTATTCCTTCCCAGCCCAAGCACTAATCTCAGCTTCTTTCCCACTTAACTTGCATTGCAAGTTAATTCACCAAGGCTCCTTCGACAGCACCTTCCAAACCCACGACCGCTGCCATCTAGAAGGACAAAGGCAGCAGATAGATGGGAACACCACCACCTGGAAGTTCCCCTCCAAGTCACTCATCATCCAGACTTGGAAACATATCGCCGTTCCTTCACTGTCGCTGGGTCAAAATCCTGCAACCCCCTCCCTAACAGCACTGTGGGTGTACCTACACCACATGGACTGCAGCGGTTCAAGAAGGCAGCTCACCACCACCTTCTCAAGGGCAATTAGGGATGGGGAATAAATGCTGGCCCAGCCAGCGAAGCCCACATCCTGTGAATGAATAAGCAGCTCGCAGCCAACCTAGGAGTCAGAGGCAAGCTCAGGGGGTGAATTTCAGTGGCTCCCCCCCACCCCCCTCTTCCCGATTCTGGGTCCCTCAATCAGGTACTGAGGGTCTGGCAATGAGAGATCCCTCCCCCACTTACGAGGCCACAGGCCATGGTGTTTGCTGGAGCCCCGGGGGAGACCTATGCGAGCCCCGTTTAATCCCTGAGCCTCCACTGAACTCCACTGGGTTTAGGCATCATTGATGGTCCGGTGGCTTATTTTTGAGCCTAACTGACATCCCGTGGCCTGGATTTCCATGCCGGACCCTTCCCAACGCTAACTTAGTTGGGGACAGTTTTCCCGATGCCGAGAATCCGATGTAGGTACTCCCACCGATTCTGCCCGCCACCCCCTACCCTGCCATCATACCCGCTCAATTGAATCCTGCCCACTATTTCAGAAAGAGAGACACTTTGCTCTTGCTTTTTGAATATCAGCAGCATTCTGAGAGACCCATTATATTTGGGAGAGATTTCTAAGTGTGAATATTAGGGAATTTGAAGAATGAGAGTAAACAGGGGTTCTGGGAATATCCTCAGGGAATATCCTCAGCCACTGTAACATTGGGTTCCCCGGGTGAGCAACAACAACTTATATTGATATAGTACCGTTAACGTAGTGGAACATCCCAAGGTGCTTCACAGGAACATTATAAAAGAAAATCACTGGGCCACATAAGGTGATATTAGGGCAGCTGATCACAGGCTGGGTCAAAAACATAGGCTTTAAGGAGCTTCTGAAAGGAGGAAAGCAAAGGGAAGAGGCGGGGAGGTGTAGGGTGGGAATTCCCAAGCTCAGGGTCTGGGGCACAGCCACCGACGGCGGAGCGAGTAAAATCGGGGATGCTCAAGAGGCCAAGAGCAGAGAGAAGCGTGGATACCTTGGAGCGTTGGGGCTGGAGGAGATCACAGAGAAAGGGAGGAGGAAGGGAATCGAAAACAAGGATGAGCAATTTAAAATCAAGATGTTGCTTGATTGGGAGACAACGTGGGTCATAAACTACATAAGGAAGGCCCCTGTTGATTTCCCTCGGAAGGTACAGCAGTAGATCAGGGATCCACCAGAATATTCCCAGGAATGTTTTCTTCATTCATCTTAACATTTCCTTTCTTGCTCTGATGAGCTGGGAAGCTCATATTTTTATTTTTACTCAAGCAAAAGTTATCATACACTCCCAAGGGTTAAACAACTGTCTGAATGCCTCCAACGAGTCACTACACATTAGGCTTGAGACTATCATTATGACCTTGTTATAACAGGATAGGCTTTCAATTTAATCTCTGTGTTAGAAGACTGGAGATAGCAAAGGCCCTTCTCAGAAAACTGGTCTTATAAGATCCTAATTGCTTTATGCGTAAGTAGACTAGTCAATTTGTCCAGTTATTTGATCTCAGTCAGAGTGGTAGGTGGAATGTTATGTAATGCTCACAAATAGTTACCAGTGAATCGCTCAATGCTCCTAAGCAAAGGAGGGAGATAATCAGCCAAGGCTCCTATTCCTGGTTACTGCGCAGCAACACTTGCTTTGCCAGAACGTCCACCACTGTGGTTGCAGTTCAGTTGGCCATGACTATAGCTTGTCTCTTTTGCCAAATCTAAACTGGACAATGTGTTACTTTCCCCAGCTCAGATTGCAGCCCCATGCCTGGATCTCCGCTTATGTACGGGTCCTTTTCTGCGAAGAGGGGAGATGATCAATTGTTCAATCGCAGTATTCATGCCTTTGTTGCCTCTATACTTGGCTATTGCGCTACAATCCTGGCCAGCTTCTCACCTTCTACCCTTTGTAAACTCAAAGTCATCCAAAACTCTGCTTTCTATTCCAGAGTGATTTACTAATTGAGTTTCAGTTCCCTCGCTGTAGTGCTAAGATTTAAATTCAAGACGATTAGCCTGTACCTCCTGGTTACTAGCCCAGTAACATAACCAGTACACTACCGAACCCCTGGTTGGTAGCCAGTAGGGTAACCGGTCTGATGGATGTGGGTAGCGCTAATCGCCTGGGTTGTGGGAGCCCTGTTGCCGTATGAGATGAACCACCCTATGGGCTGGAATAAAGATGCGTAAGGTGATGGGAGGAGTGTTCATATTGTAGCTTGCTGACTGTTCAACAGCCGCTGAGTCCTTCCCCTGTCTCGTTCTCTGAGGGACATGCATGAAGGGATGAAAACAATAGCTACGTATAAAAAAAAATAAACCTGAAGATGAATTTGACACTATTAGTGAGCGTTTGTAAGCAGAGGAATCACCTCTTTAATTATGTGGCTGATGGAGTGTTATTTCCCTCTGTTTTGTCTCCTGGCCCATTTTTACCTTGCCTTTTCACAGGGTGATTTGAGAACAGGCCAGCGCACTGAACGCCAAATTGCTGTTTGTAATTCAAGTCAGAATGTGATAACCGACTCATTGCTTGCGTAAGATAACTACTTCAGGAAACTTATTACACATAATGCTCCTCAGTTCTTTGGGTCAGGTTGTGCTGCAGCAGATGCAAAGCCAGCCACTCTAAATAAAAAAACCCATTTAACTCTACAAAGGAGCTGCTGATAAGGGCAGTAGCTGTGCTCTTGGTCGTTGCAATGTCTGACCGGCGATTAAAGCAAATAACGCTGCCCCCCGGTGTTAGGTTGCTGCAGGCCAGCCCTCGGAAACAAGGGCAGGAACCCCTCCCGCTCCGGCCCCTTGACCTTTTTTTGCCGGGAAAAGGTGTGGGGTGGGGGTTCTGAAGTACCTCTCAACTGGGACAAAGTTGAGACTTAGCATGCTTAAAGGGACAAGCAATCGGTGGAGTTTTGATTGTTTTGCTTTCAGCTTTCCCCCCCCCCCCATCGAATTGAGGGTCAGCGATTGGGAGTCGCCAGGCAGGTAAAGACATTATTTTCTCCTGGTTTAGTCATTCGCATGTGCTTTATTCTGTCGTAGTTCCGTCTGTATTTCCTGTTGTCCTAAACAATCAGTAATGTTTCTGTGACAGTCCATATAGGGGGTGGTTTAACTAGCGGGCATCCGATCCACGTTCGTCTAATGATTGAACCCGCAGGAAGCTGCTCCTCTCTCTCTCTGCTGGACGTGTTTGGACTAAGTAATCGTTCGTCTTGAACCTTTGGCCCTCTGTGCCGAAATAAATAAACTTAAAATCCCAATGCTCGTTTTCAGTGGCCACTCACCGGCAGAGTGTAGTCACATTCTCAGCAGTGCCGCTGGTGAAAAGTGACACTGTGATCAGACCCAGAAATAACGGCAGTGCTTCAGGTCAAAAACATGCTGCTTAAAAGCTGGTTACACACCCCTGGGAGGCTGTCATACAAATGTGTTCACTGACTATGATCAGCAGCGTTAAGCTGCAAACAGTTTCCTTCTGTACCTTTTCTCTAGATTATGATCTCCACAGGGCTATGGGGAGGGTTAAAAGGCAAAGGTGTACATTTGTACCTGGAAATGCAAATCAGAGATGAATAAGTTTTTGTGTATAAACAGTCGCTTGTTGCGCAGGAACTTGAATATTGCTGAAAGGGGAGACATGCTACCAAAGCGTTTCATTTCCCAGCCATCAGGACAAATGCAAGAATGCCAAATTTCTAACAATCACAACAATTTATGCTCCAGGAGAAAAGGGTGCTGATTGGTTGGCAAGTAAACTCTGATTGGCCGAGGCATTGACATGGTGAAAGCAATGAGGAATTATAGGCTCCCGGGTAATGCAAAAAAGGGATAAGGCTTGAACATTTTCCTTTTGTTTGCAGAGAACGGTTCCCTGTGTATGAATGTATGTCGCTTCTAGCAAAAGTGAATGAGCCACGTTACAAGCTCAGCTGTTTATCTTAAATTGGTTGTTAGTGTAGCTATTAGCGCACTCAGGATTGTTCAGCAAGTGCTGTCCCAGTGCAGAATCACATCTAACAGCAGACATTTTGTTTTGGGTTTCGCAAGTGTGGGCTGCTTGAGTACGGTCTGTACTCTGCCTGTTACGAACAACTGAGGGAACATGCTGTTTGATTCGATCAGCCAATCACTGCGATGTACAGCCTACCTGGCATCGCATTGGCACTGAAATTCATATACAACGTTGCTGAATTGTGTGCTAGGCGGAATGTCTCTTTGGACTGACGGCAGCATCTTGTTAGTGCAAAATACCACTCGCGTACCACTGCATAGTAGCAGTTTGAAACGGCTTGCTTAACTTGTTGTCCAAATTTTTGAGATGCTTTGCCTTTCTGGGATAATTTGAGGTGGGCCGGGCACTTTTCAGGTTCAAAGTTGGCAGCCTTTGGCCTATTTGCAAGTTTGCGCGATACACTGTGGACAATGGTCTAATCAGGATAGCCATAATCCCACAGGATAGCTTTGACGCACTCTATTCCTGCATCAAGCTTGCAAGACGAGCAAATAGCTAGGGCCCTTTACAAGAATGCTGATAAGGCCAATCTTATTGTGGGTGGAGCTAAACAATGTGCTGGTGTGGTGCGCGATTACGGAGGGTGAAACTTGGGAGGCCTGCCAGGAGAGTGTTGGAATAGTCAAGTCTAGAGGTAACGAAGGCAAGGATGTGAGTGGGTGAGCTGAACAAGGTCAGGGGCAGAGGATATTAGGGAGTTGGTAGTAGGCGGACTTAGTGATGGCGCATTTATGTGGTCAGAAGCTCATCTCAGGGGTCAGATGCGCCACCAAGGTTGCGAACAGTCTGGTTCAGCCTCAGACAGTTGGCAGGGAGAGGGACGGAGCTGGTGACTAGGGGACAGAGTTTTATAGCAGGGGCCGACTCTCTGCAGTCTTCCCAATATTTAGTTGGAGGAAAGTATCTGCGCATCCAGAGAAGCCGCCTGCCAATTTAGAATGCTGTTGTGGAAAGCATTGCTTCAGTCGAATTTTTAGTCGTGTTCCTTCACGGGAAAATCAAATTTCAGATTATGAATTTGAAAGCAAAATTCAGAATGATTGCTGTGCAGACCAGAGAGGTTAAATGCCTGGTCTCTGTTGAGTATTGCTGTTAATCAGTGAGGGAGCTGCCGGGTGTGGGGGGAACGGGGGGTGGGTGGAGATGGGCAGCTGAACAACACTCAGCCTCAGGGGTGGGGGCAAATGCAAAAATTTGGCAAAGGTTTGACAATTGAGTGGCGTAGTCTGGAAGCTAAACATGATGGATACTGATTGAGAGGAGGGGATGCCCTTTGGCGAAGAATCGTGTAAAACCCAGCCTTGCATAGACTCACACACGACGAGGACAGCAGCAAAACGAATGGGGGAAGAGACGTCCGGTAAAATAAATGCAGTATGTCGGAACTGTCGATGGGAACTTTCTTGGCTGTTCCCCGATCGGTCCCCACAGCTTCACCATCGGTCTCATCTACACATCTTTCCAGGGATTCCATCAATATTTCATCAAAAGTGTGGCAGGTGAACAGGCCACCTCCTGAGAATATTCCCAGCATGCATTCTGAATGAGACAAACTAAAGAAACGTATGCCAAGCTTTTATAAATCATTGTTTAGGCCGCATTTGGAGCACTGTCTCCAATTCTAGTCAATATTTTCGGAAGGATATCAGGGTCTTGGAGAACGATGCCGAGGGGATTGGCCAGAATGGTATGAGGGGTGAGGGACTTCAGTTCCGCGGGAGAGACTGGAGAAGCTGTGACTCGAGAAGCTCCTTAGAGCAGAGTGAGGGGAGGGTTTGGTAGAGCTGTTCGAATTCATGAGGGATTTTGATAGAGTAAATAAGAAGAAACTGGCTCCACCAGCATCGGTGAGCACAGATTGAAAGATCGTTGGCAAAAGAATCCAAGAGAGAGATGAGGAAATATTTTGTTGTGCAGTGATCTGGAAGGTCGGCGGAAGCAGATTCAATACAAACATTCATAAGGGAATTAAGTAAATAGTTAAAATGGAGACATTTGCAGAGTTATGGGAAAAGAGTAGGGGGATATGATTCATTTGCTGACTCTTTCGAAGAGCCAGCACAGACACGATGAACGGTATTTAATGCAGACCAATTAGGCACTTAAGTGGCCAGTGGCGGGCCTACCCCAGGATCAAGGACCCCAGGGGAAGAAGTCCCACTCCCCACCCCCCTCCCCCCACCCCCAGTGAGAGCTGTTGGCCAGACAAAGGTTAGCATTTGTGCAATGCGGGCATCTCCAGCAGGAGTGGTGGCTTCTATGGGTAATGCACCCAACGGAGGCCCAGGATCGCCAAGGGACCCCAGGTCAAAGGTGAGTGGCGGGGTCGCGGGACGGTGGGTGGTGGAGGAGGCAGCGGGATCAGGAGCAAGGGCAGGTAGGTGGCTCTCAACGGCACCTATTCCCCCACCCTCCCACCTCCCCCTCCACTTCCTGTCGGCTCCCTCGATCAGACAATAAAAGCCTTTGAATGGGGGGCATCCCCCCAGGAACCTGCAAGCAAAGCCGAGAGGGTTTAATTTTCAGGGCTTCCCGTCTGGCGAGCTACCCCCCCCCCCGGCCCCCAGCTGGGTGAATACCAGCAGCGGCGGGGGGATGAGGTGCGTCAGTGGGCATTAACTGCCCTCTGAAGGGCCTCAATTGGTGGCAGGGTGGGAAAGGCCATCCGCGGGCCTCCCCACCCCGGACTTAACCGGGGTAGAGAGGAGAAGGTGGCGGAGTTCCCGCCCTCCATCCTGCCACCCAATTAAATCCTCCTGCCTCCAAACGAGCCTTTGGGGGGGGGGAGGGCATTAAATTCTGTCCCATGTGCCGAATGTCTTCCTCCTGTGCTGTACGGTTCTAAGTGCCAACAGCGTATGAGTTGGCAACCTTCATTAGGTGACGTGCCAAGCATTCAAGGCGTCCCGTATCATGTGCACTCTGCAGTCACCATACTCCATTGAGTTGCAAAAGATTAACGCCCGTCATAATTGTTTCCACTTGAAGTCGGGTAGCTACTGTTAAATCAAACCGCTGGTGCACTGCATCATTACTCTTTTTGATATTATGCACAATTTAGCTTCGCTGCTTCCGCATTTTTTTTTTTATTCCTGTCATGGGAGCCACAATCAAATCCTATGAAACGCATTGTAAACCTCTTTCACTGAAACAGCATTGGCAGGATCCACAGCAAAGCTTCTGATCGGCAATGCACTGTTTTCACACACACAGACACACACACACACGCACACACACACAGCCTGGGCGAGATTTTAACCCACTTAAAAAGCCATCCGCTTGCACAGAGTTAAAATTGGGCCCAATGGCCTGGGTATTAATAGGGTCAGGTTACGTAGGTGGGGGCACGGAGTTGTGGAGGTGAAACCTGGAAGCCCGCTGTTTGCTGAGGATTTTTAACCCTCTGTTTAAAATTGCGATCGGCAGGATGAGGAACGAAGGCCAGACAGTTAGGTGGCCTGCTGCATTTTAACTGTACGACGGCTCACCACCACCACCACAACCTGTGTCCTGTGAGTCGATAACCTTACAGGGTTATCAGTGCATGGAATATTCTCGAAAGTCCTTCGCCTCTGACCTCTTCCCCTGTCCTTTGAGACGCCCCTTAAGCCCACTTCTATATGCCGCGTGGCTCCTGTCAAATGTTGTTTAATCGCACTCCGTGGAATATCTTATTGCATTGTTGTTGCTGGAACAGCCTAGCAGAGGGAAGAGAGCTGAGAGTTATTCTGAGAAATGATTGCATCAGCAGTTCTATGCAAGGACACAGGATCTGTTTTGCAGATTTTAATTACATTAGTCTCAGTTTTTCCACATCATGTGCATTGAGAAAGGAGCTGCCAATTTTTTTTTAAAAAAAGGATTTTTACAATAACTTGCCATTTCCGTTACATGGAAGATGGATGACGTTTTAAAGGAATTGAATTTTATAACCAAACCAAATATTTTGCACACATTTTTAACCATTGGTTCCAGATAAAGAGGTTTCAGTACTTTGTCACCACTCCTTTCCCTTCCTTCTTCATTCTCTACCTTCTGCCTCACTAATTAGTGACAACAAATCTGACAGTAGAGAACAAGGGCAAAGATAGCTCTAAATGAAAGATCAGTAAATTGCTTCTAAATGCGGGTTTCTCAGCCTGTCAGATTGTCTGGGAAACCGGGCACTGCTATTAGAAACCTAGGGGAAAGGGACTTTGTGCTGACGGTTCATCAATTGGTCCCTGGGATGAGGAGGTTGTCCTATGATGAGAGGTTGAGTAAATTGGGCTTATATTCTCTGGAATTTAGAAGGATGAGATTCTGAAGGGACTTGATAGGGTAGATGCTGAGAGATTGGCCAGGAATTCCCGTCGGCGAGCGGGGGGGCGGGGCCCACTCGCCGACACGTAAAATGATGTGGGATGATATCGGGCGGAACTCCCAATGTCACCCCGCCCCATTTAAATTTTCAGGTAGGCGGGGGTTCAGCAGAATCAGCTGTGCGCCACCCGACCTGTCAATGGCCAATTGAGGCCATTGACAGAGTCATCAAAGTAATTAATGGACCTGCCCGTCCACCCTTAAGGTTGGTGGGAAGGCCGGGAGCCCTGGCGGGCATTAGAAAAAGCATCAAACCTCATTCACGGGCAGGATGAGGTTTCATGTATGTTTTAAAAAATGTAATTAAAGTGTATTTAAAAGTGATGGACATGTCCCAACTCATGTGACAATGAGGGGACATGTCAGGGAAGTTTTTCTTTTCTATTTTTCACATTTTTTATTGTACAGCCGATCTCCCTGAGGCAGCACATAGCCTCAGGGAGATGAATGCGCTCTTTTGGGTGCATGCGCGAAACAGCGCAATCTCAGCTCAGGGAATTCCCACCCCCCCCACCGCCTGCACAGGGAGTGCTCAGCGCTTCCGTGTAGGCGTCATGCTGGGCGGGCCTTAATTGGCCCGCCCACATAAAATGGCGGCGCACCCCCGATTGGGGGCGCTGATCGGAGGCACGCCTCCATGTGCCCGCCCTTAAACTCCTCCCCCCCCCCCCAACGGGGGGATAATTCTGGTCATTGTTTCCCCTGGTTGAGGAATTTAAAACAAGAGGGTACAGTCTCAGGATAAGGGGCCGATCAGTTAGGACTGAGGGGAAATTATTTCACTCAAAGGATGGTGTCATGATAATGAATGAAAAAACACTGAACTGCGTCTGGAAATATTGGACTTTAAAAATATGACCTGAGTTTTTAAAATGCACACAAGCCACTGGCTAGAATGCTGTAGGGTGACTCCCTAAGAGGTAATGGAACCCCACCCTGTTGCCAGACAAGGTACTTCTAAAGACATCCAGAAACTAATTGCTCCTTCCAGTATAGAGAATGGGACAGAATGGGAGATGAGTATCAGCTCATCAAGAAATCTTATGAGCAATGCCCAGACAGATTTGTGAATTCACTTCCCACTTGGAATATATAAAGAAGGGGTTAAATGTGAGCTGAAAAGCTGACCTGGTGTCTGTCATTTGGTGGGTGTTCTGAGAAAGAGCAAGTGCTGGAAGTTTGATTCTGAAGTAACAGCCACACACAAATCGCCATTTTGCAGGTATCCTGATCTCTCTCCCTCTCTACTGAATTCAACACCACTGGAACCTTGAAACCAACTATTCAGCTACCGGAGCCAACGCTACTGGAATCTCGAATCACAACGGCTGCAACGCTCAATCATCTACTCCCCACCAGTCACGGACTGTTCTGTCTATCTTTTTTTCTACATATATATATTCACTTACTTCAAGCTAAATTCTTACTTTTAACCTGTAGAACCGTATGTGCGTGTGTTTTATCCTTTCTTGCCTTTAGTAGTTAATAAACTTACTCTTACATTTAACTTAAGAAAGTCTGATCAAATTAGCTCCTTCAAAACCAGAACAATTGGGCCTGGGAAAAAGGTAAACGCGAAAGGGATCCTATTTAGATTCAATCTTGTTGCGACCAACACATCGTGGGGCAGGGTGGGGCGGGGGGTGGGGGAGGGGGTTGCTGAATAAAGACAGGGAGCCAGTTCATCTTTCCTCACCAGGGGCATAACAATTTGGGGGTGTCCCAGACAGATAGTGACCAATTGAGGGGTCTCGCTTGGATCAACAACTTTGGGGAACCTCACCTGGGGGGGTGGGTCATAATGGTTGTGAATCTTTGGAATTCTCTACCCCAGAGGGTTGTGGATGCTCCATCAAGGAATACATTTAAGACTGGGATAGGCAGATTTTTGGTCTCTCAGAGAATTAAGGGATACGAGGAGCGGGCGGTAAAGTGGTGTTGAAGCCCATGATCATTGTAAGGCTCAAAAGGCCACATGGTCTCCTCCTGCTCCTATTTCTTATGTTCTTGTGTTCACGCCTGTCCGCAGCTCCACTTTGAACTGCTATGGGTCAGTAACTCCTAAATCTACCCAACAGATGCTCAGAGAACAACCCCAAGCTGAATTCATGTCGGTAGAGTCCAAGTGGTACTAATAGGTAGCAATTGTGGATACAGTGCTTTGCAGTAGAGTTAAGCTTCAGCCATTAGGGGATGGGAGAGAAATTCCTTTTTATGTATTCTTCAGTCCTCTCCTCTGCATCCTGGAGCCTGCACTGATCTGTCAGGAGAGCAGTACTAACTCACTTTTGTGCAGAAATGCCTTGTATGCTTATGATTTGTATTGTTAACATTCCTGTCTAATGCAAGAGAGCCTGCCCCATACTGTTCCCTGCTGCTGTCAGCTAGGACTGGGGGACTTTGCACTCTGCAAGGAAGTTCAATTGCATTTATGTGAAGGATGGAGTGTCATTGTTCGCATATAGTTAACACCGCCTGTGATCAGTTGTGGCATTTAGTTCAGTGCAGTCTCTTCATAACAGGCCCAGCGACAATGCTGGATGACGAACCCAGAGCCCAGGCTAATGATCCAGGGACACGAGTTCAAACCCCATCGTGGCAGCGGGCGGAATTTAAGTTCAATGAATGAATAAATCTGGAATTGAAAGGGAGATTTTCAGTAATGGTGACCACGAAATTATCGTCGATTGTTGTAAAAGCACCCCTGGTTCACCGATGTCCTTTAGGGAAGGAAATCTACCATCACAGTCACACGCCATGTGGTTGACTCTTAAATGCCCTCTGAAATGGCCCAGCAAGCCACTCAGCTCAAGGGCAGTTAGGGGTGGGCAACGAATGCTGGCCTTGCAGGAATGTCCACGTCCCGAGAAAGAATTAACAAAAATGACTCTGCTTGTTCCTGCACCGCTAAAATCGATCCTTTCCAATATCTTCAAAAAATCTTTTTTGTTTGACGTACAGAATTACTTATTTGTAAAAGGAACCTTTCGAGAAGATTGTATACAGTCAGAAGGGAAATCCGAGAGGGATCAAATTGTTAGATGTAGCAAAATCTTAAATGGATTGATGAAAACTTTCTCGGCAACTTCTATCAAAATTGTGAAAAGGTTATGTACAAGCTATAGAGCAAACACTTAACTAAAGTATTGACATTGGCAGAAAAGTTTAACTCAAATTTGGGACAACCAGAAGTAAGAGCCGGGCCAGAATCTTCGGGTTGCTGAGGCGTAAAATGACGCGCGGTGATGTCGGGCATGAGTCCTGATGTCACCGCACGTCATTCAGATCCTCAGCTTGGCGGGCACACACACCAGAGTCAGCCACGCGCCCACCAAACTGTCAAAGGCCTATTAAGGCCATTTAAAGACTAATTAAAATAATTAACTGAGCTGCCCATCTAACCTTAAGGTTGGCTGGCAGGCGAAGAGCCCAGGCGGCCTTCGCATTTAACATGAAACCTCATCCACGGGCGGGATGAGGTTTCATGAAGGTTTGTAAAGCTTAATAAAAATTTTTAATAAAATTCGTTGACATGTCCCAGCTCATGTGACACTGTCACATGAGGGGACATGTCTTAAAAATTTTTATTTCCCTTTACTGAAATTTTTAAAAATCAAACTAATCTCCCTGAGGCAGCTCTGTGCCTCAGGGAGATTTCTGCACTCTTCCGCACGCATGCGCTAAAAGAGCGCAGGCCCCGACTCGGCCTACTCCCCCCCCCCCCCCCCCCGCCCCCTGCACAGGGAGCGCTCAGCGCTTCCGGGTGCGCGTCACGCTGGGTGGGCCTTAATTGGCCCGCCCACGTAAAATGGCTGCGTGCAGCCAATCGCGGGCGACGATCGGCTGCCCACCCACGCCTGCTCCCGCTCAGCCCCTCTCAACGGGGAGAAAATTCTCCCCCTGGTGATGTGCACCCTGCAGATTACAAATAGGATGGTCTTGGAGATGCTCACTTCAGGGATAAATCCTACCAGTGTTGGCAACCTGAACTCCTAATTCGCCATTTGAGAGAATTCCGTGGAATACAAAACATAATTCAGGGCTGCAGTGTGCAACAGGAAACAACTGTTTGACTTTTGGGTTTGAAAGGTGACTGTTTTCTCTTTCCAACAAGATGTGATCATGGAGCTTCAAGGGTTAAATTGTGCAAACTGGGTGGGTAAACATAGCCCTTGTATCCCCATGATTTTAGTGGTTTGAAGGGTGGATGACTTGTTCAAGTTGTTTAAAATGATAAAGTGATTTGATAGGATAGATATATAGAGTATATATATATATACATATATATATAGAGTAGCCACTTCCGCTGGCCAGAACAAGGAGACACAATCTTAAAATTAGAGCTAAGCCATTTAGGAGCCAAATCACAAAGCACAGCGTCATACGGAAAATAGGATTGCTGAAAAATTAGACATGCTGTCAAAGCTTTTCATCCTGCACTCATCAGGACAGGTTCATAAGAATACCGGATTTCAAAGGGAACAACAATTTATGCTGCATGAGAAAAGGGTGCTGATTGGTTGGCAAGTGGACTCTGATTAGCAGAGGTATTGCCATGGGGAATACACCAGGGAACAGTTAATTGCCAAGCTATTGTTTAAATTCAGGCCAGGCAAGTCAACTCTGGTTAAGGCATTGCCACATGGAATGAACCTGGGAATAGCTGTCCCCTGAGCTTTTATTTAATTAAGAAAGGTACAATGCGTGGACATGTTCTTTTTATTTGTGAAAGACAGGGCCCTATGTGTGAATATATGTAGCTTCTAGCATGTATAAGTGAGCCACACTGCAAGCCTGGCTGAGGATTTTAAATTGGTTGTTAGTGCAATTCTTAGCACAATCGGGATTGTTTAGCAAGTGATATCCAATCGCGGAATCACATTTAATGTTTGGCATGATATTCTGCGTTTTGCAAGCACGGCTGGTTATGTACAGTCAGTACTTTGCCTGTTGTGAACAGCTGAAGGGACGTTTGATACAATCCACCAGTCGTTGGGACTTACAGCCTACATACCTGGCACTGAAATCCATATATCACATTATGCATTTGAATGGTAGGCAAAACGTCTTTTTGGTTTGATGGGAACATCCTGCTGATAGAGAACACCACTCGTGTGTTGCTACTGCATAGTGGCAGCGTGAAATGGCTAGTTTCACATGCTGTTCAAATTTTCGACAGTCCTTACCCTTCCAGGGTAATGTGAGGTAGACGGGGCACTTCTCAGAACCGAAAGCGGCGGCCTTAGGCCCATTCATGAGTTTGTATGATATACAGCGAACAACTATCTGATATGGGTGGCCATTATCCTGCAGGATAGTTTTGATGCGCCCTATCTCAGCAGCAAGCTTGCACGGTGAACAAATAGCTCAGTTCTTATTTATTTATGAGGTTGCCGATAAGGCCAACCTTACAGCGCATGGAACTGTAGGAATCCCAATGTGTGTATTGACAGTAAGGATGGGCTTGTGGTAAACAGTATTAGGGAACCCGCTAGTAGATTTCTCAGCTACCACAGCGAGGAAAGGGAGCTCATTAGACTGCTCCATTTCAAAGTGAATTTGAGTGCAGGATGGAGCCCATGAAGGTGTGTAAGGAAGTTCTCATGTACAGCTGCAGTTTCAAACATCGCAAACGTATGATTTACGTTTCAGAAATATGCAAAGTGTAGGGAGGTTAGAAGACAGGATTTCCATGGAAACGAACAAAGATGTTGGCGAGAGCTGGGCCTAGAGAGAATCCCATGGCAACACCATCTCATTTGGGCATACATAGTGTCAGCCACGAGGCTGGGCCCCCTTATATTTGAAAATATGATTTAAACTTTCAACTGACTGGAAAGTTTGTAACTTGAAATGAGGCAGAACAAACTGCTCAAAAACACAGGGCCGCCTTCCAAGGTGAAGGTCAAGAAACAGACAAGTCACCCCCCAGGGGACTGCGATGAGAGAGACATTTCTTATCATTCAGAGACCCATTGAAACTCATCACTGTCTAAGCAAGAAAGATTAAAATGCATTAAAGTGCAAGGTGATTGAAACAATGGCTGCCACAGACAGACCCATCCAAATACGCAATGGGTGAAGTATAAGAGGCCAGGCCGCAGCCACTGAAGAGAGATTGCAAGAAAGTTTTCAGTAGAGGAAACAGGCTGAAAGCTGGGCTCTCTCCCCCTCTCTCTCTCCTCTGGAACAAGTGTATTACCTGGTTCGGGAGCCAATGTTCCTAGAAATCTACCAGCGAACTGAGATCTCATAAAAATTGCAACATCTTCTACATCCGGCAGCAACCACGAAACCAGCCAATCCAAATTGGCCGCAACGCTTAAAAATTTATGCCTCAAGGACAATGAACTGTATATTCTTTTAACTTTTTCTATGGTACTCTTAACTTCCTTTATTTCTGATACCGATGTGTGAGACGTCGCACTTTTATAATTTTTTTTTCCTCCGGTTTAGTGGTTAATAAATTTGCACTTTCTTTGACTCAAGGAAACTTTGTTTAATTGGCTGCTTATTGCTCACAGCTTAAATAGTTAAGTACATCTGGGGCAGAATTTTACTCCCTGTGGGTGGGCGCGTGCCTGACCCGATCGGGAGTCAATTAGCGCGCGATGACGTTGGCGAGCGTCCTGACATCATTGTGTACTCGCGCGATATCTCGATCAGTGAGCGTGCCCGCCGACAATTAAGAGGCCCATTAAGGCCATTAAACTAGCAACTGACTTGTATTTTTCGCTGCCCCTCCAACCTGATGGTTGTCGGGCGGGCGAATAGGCCAAGCAGCCTTTGCATTTTTAGGAAACCTCACCCATGGGCGGGATGAGGTTTCCAACAGTAATTTATAAAAAAAAACTTTTAGACATCATTTTTAATACGTTCCTGTTCATGTGACTGAGTCACATGTGGGGAGATGTTTCCCTTATTTTTAAAATCTTTATTTTTCATTGTAAAATTCTTAGGCTCCCTGAGGCAGCCCTGAGTCCACTCTTTCTCACCTGGTTGCAACATGTTGTTAATACTGAACCCAACTGTGTGAGTTGCTGAGTTCATAAGTTCAATGAATACAGATTCAGACAATGGCGGCCCATCTAGATCACCATGACATAGTGACGTGGTACAAATGTTCTATGGCTTCCTTGAGCAGTACATTAGTGAATGTCAATGTCAAACAAGCACATGGACACAGCGTTGCGATCGATGTGCAAGTCCTGTGTGGTCTTCACAAAGGTGAAGGATTCCTTCACTGGGTGTGGAAAACTTGCTCTGAACTTGTTGGAGCAACTCACCCAACCATTTGACCAATTCATATCGTGCAGAACCAGTCATAGATAAGATAGAGTGTAAAAGGGACATCACTCTTGTGTGTCTTGGGCAGCCCATACATATGTGGGCGTGTACAAAAAATAGTGGAAATCTAGAATTGCATCCCCTGAAGGGCTGTGGATGCTGTGACAACTGAAATTTTCAAGACTGAGATTAGATACCAAGAAGGATACCAAGAAATATAAATCAAAGGTGGATAAATGGAGAGATAATCATTCATCGAATGGTGGATCAGGCTTGAGGGACAGAATGCCCTACCTCTGCCCCTGTGGTCCTATACAGCACTTGTGCAAATTAATTGAGGGAATAATTTTGATTTGGGACATATATTTGTAGGGGTCCACCAAACTCCCTTTGATAGGATACCACCCTGTTCCCCTTCCCCATAACTTAGGAACACGATCATGAACAGTGAAGATATTTTCACCGAATTGATACCCCCTTGTCAATCTTTCTTTGGTAAGAGCGGCTGGATGTGTTTTCCAAGTCAATGCATATCATTCAAACAGAGCAAATTGATCATGTTCCCTCAGTGATTAGTGACGTAGTCTAAATCTCCAGTGATTCAGTTTTTAATCTGCTCATGCCATGAAGTAGAACCCTTAGAACCATAGAAAAGTTACAGCACAAAAGGGGGCCATTCGGCCCATCTTGTCCATGCCAGCCCGAGGACACCCAGGTGCCCTTTCTAATCCCACCTTCCTGCACCCGGCCCATAGCCCTGCAGCTTACAGCACTTAAGGTGCAGATCCAGGTACTTTTTAACAGAGTTTAAAGTTTCTGCCTCTACCACCAACTTGGGCAGCGAATTCCAGACACCCACTACCCTCTGTATAAAAAAGTTCTTCCTCATGTCCCCCCTACACCTTCTGCCACTTATCTTGAATTATGTCCCCTGGTTCTAGAATTCTCCATCAAGGGAAACAATTTTATCCTGTCCACTCTATCTATTCCCCTCATAATTTTGTACGCCTCAATCAAGTCACCTCTCAGCCTTCTTTGTTCTAAGGAAAATAACCCCAACCTATCCAATCCCTCCTCATAGCTACACTTTTCTAACCCTGGCAACATTCTTGTAAACCTCCTCTGCACTCTCTCCAGAGCTATTATGTCCTTCCTGTAATGTGGTGACCAGAACTGCACACAATACTCCAGTTGTGGCCTCACCAGTGTTTTATACAATTCCAACATTATATCCTTACTTTTATATTCTATACCTCTGCCAATGAAGGACAGCATTCCATGTGCCTTCTTTACAACCTTGTCTACTTGAACTGCTGCCTTCAGGGACCTGTGTACTTGTACGCCAAAATTCTCACTTCATCTACCCCTCTTAGTATATTCCCATTTATTGTGTAATCCCTGTAACTGTTTGACCTCCCTAAATGTATGATCTCACACAACTCTATGTTAAAATCCATCTGCCACTTTACTGCCCACTCCATCAATCTATCCATCATTTTGGAGATTATGGCTATCCTCTACACTATCCACTACTCGGCCAATCTTTGTGTCATCTGCAAATTTCCCAATCATGGCCCCAACGTTCACGTCCAAATCGTTAATATATAACACAAACAGCAAGGGTCCCAACACCAAGCCCTGTGGAACACCACTTGAGACAACTTTCCATTCGCAAGGGCATCCATCGACCATTACCCTTTGTTTCCTATTACAAAGCCAACCTTTTATCCAGTTTGCCACATTACCCTGAATCCCATGGGCTTTTACTTTCCTGACCAATCTGCCATGTGGGACCTTGTCAAATGCCTTGCTAAAATCCATGTACACAACATCCACTGCACTACCTTCATCAACCCTTCTTGTCACTTCCTCAAAGAATTCAATCAAATTTGTGAGGCAAGATCTTCCTTTAACAAATCCATGCTGACCATCCCTGACTAGTCCATGCCTTTCCACATGACAAGTTCATCCTATCTCTCAGGATTGATTTTACTAATTTGCTCACCACCGATGTAAGACTAACTGGCCTATAATTGTTTGGCATTTCCTTTGATCCCTTTTTAAACAATGGAATTACATTTGTATTTCTCCAGTCCTCTGGTACTTCCCCTGAATCTAGTATTCTGAGCTATGTACACACAAGAATGTGCTGTACAGCACCTGGTACAGTCCCTCTAAATTTACTTACTAGGCTAGACTGCAAATGGTCCATCAGGTACATTTTAAGCATTGTTTTCTGCACTTGTATTTAATTTTGATACCCTTGAATTATACTTTAAAATATTAGATTATACCAGGGCCAAAAACGCTGTAGTATTTTACTAACTATACTGCAGATTTTATTCCAAATTCAGCATTACACAAAGCAAGGAGGTGAATGGCATGCAGGGTGGTACATGTCAGTGTCCTGTGACACAAGGAGAACAAGGTGGCACAGTGATAATGCTAGTAAACCAGAGGCCCAGGCTAATGCTCTGGGTTCAGCGTGGCATTTAAATTTGACTAACATATCTGGAATTGAAAACTAGTCTCAGTAATGGTGACCATGAAACTATCATCCATTGTTGCAAGAAAACATCTGGCTCACTAATGCCCTTTAGGGAAGGAAATCTGCCCTTCTTATTGGTCTGGCCTACATATAACTCTACACCCACAGTAATGTGGTTGAATCATAACTGCCCTCTGAAATGGCCCACCAAGCCACTCAGTTCAAGGGCAATTAGGGCAACAAATGCTGACCTTGCCAGTGACGATCACCTTCCATGAAAGAATATTTAAAAAAAGAAGGGTACATTGGTATGACTTATATTGCATCCTTGGTGTGGTATGCTGTACTGCTGCTTGTAGCTACTCCTATCAGGAGATCTGCTGTCACGGTATGTCACACTTGTCAGTCTTGCCCCATCCTCACACATCCACTGTAGCTCGTCTGTAGCCACTCTGTGACATCCGTCATCGGACTATGCCTAGGTTGACCCCTCTTTCTGCTGCCCTCTAGAAGAGGCCTCTGTAGCTTTTCAGCTCTGATCAAATGGCCAAAACACTGACATTTTCTTTCCTGAATGTCACTTTTTAAGAGTTCTTTTTGCTCTTACAATTTCAAGCACCTCTTCATCTGTCTCATGGGTTTGTATATGGAATTTTAAGCATACGTATGTCTTAGCATCCACATTTCAAAGGCCTCTATTTTCTTCCACAATCTTTACTTATTGTCCAGCCACACAGGAAAGTGGATAGAGTGTAGCAGCTTATCAGGTTTTCTCCCCTGTTAGAAGCTTGAGTTTTCTCATTGCTAAAATGTCTCTCACCTTCATGAAATTACCTTTGGCTATCTCTATCCTTCTTCTGAGAGACATTGTGTTGTACTCCAACTGTATCGTTGCTATAACTGTGTCCTTGAACTTTGACAATATTCCACAGACATTTTGCGCTCTTCCAGAATACCCATTAAGTGGGCAAAAGCTGTTTCCTTTGATGTATTCTCCTTCAGAACTGGCTGGAGCCTAGATCAGTCATAAATCATCAGGAACTGATTCCTACTAGTGCTCCTGGAAGCTCAGTATTTCAACCAGTGATCACCAGTCGCTATGGGACAGCAGCAAAAATGACCGTTGATTGAAGGTTGCACGAGACGATTTTCATAGTGGAAAAGACAGTAAGAAATGTCATCACTTTCTGTCTTTTATTTTCGGAAGCTGGCAACGGAAAACAGGTTTCCAAGTTGGATTACTTCATTTCTGTAAATCTAAATTTAATATAAACCTGAGTGTGGATACTCATGTACCTGATTAAAAACTATAAGAGCTTCTAAAATATGTTGGGGCTCCCAGTACTTTGGTTCTTGCCTTATTGACCCTGCAGGGTGGAATTCTTAGTGTTGGTGCCGATCTACTAACAACTGCACTTTCCTATGTCGGTGTGGGCATAGACAGAAAAGGGCAAGTCTGAACTTTCTCTCACAGTGAACAACTGAAGGCGTTGGAATTCAATTCTAGCTATTGGACCTGCTGTCTTGTTACGCATGGTGAGTCACGTATTTCCCCATATTTCTTCATTCCTTGAAAGACCGAGGGCCATACTTGCAATGTGGGAGCTGGGAACCCGACACCCGGATAAATTCAAGGCCTTGAGTTGAGCGTTTCAGCCTCAACCCCCAATTCAGGCAGTGAATTCCAGATACCCACCACCCTCAGGGTGAAAAAGGTTTTTCCTCATGTCCCCTCTAATCCTTCTACCAATCATCTTAAATCTACACCCCCTGGTAATTGACCCCTCAGCTAGGGGAAACAAGTCTTTCCTGTCTACCATATCTAGGCCCCTCATAATTTTGCACACCTCAATTAGGTCACCCCTCAGTCTCCTCTGTTCTAAGGAAAACAACCCTAGCCTATCTATCTTTCCACATAGCTGAAATTTTCAAGCCCTGGCAGCATTCTTGTAAATCTCCTCCGTACTCTCTCTAGAACAATTATGTCCTTCCTATAATGTGGTGACCAGAACAGTACACAAAATTTCAGCTGTGGCCTAACCAGCATTTTATGTCCCTGCTTTTATATTTAATACCTTGTCCAATAAAGGAAAACATTCCATTTGCTTTCTTTACCGCCTTATCTACCCATCTTGCCACCTTCATGGGCCTGTGGACATGCACACCAAGGTCTCCCACTTCCTCAACCCCTCTCAGTATCCTTGCATTTATTGAGTATTCCTTTGCTTTGTTTGCCCTCCCCAAATGAATCACCTCACACTTTTCCAGATTGAATTCCATTTGCCACTTTTCCACCCACTCACCCACTCAACCAAACAATTGACATCATTCTAGAAACCACAGTTATCCTCTTCACTATCAACTGCATGGCCAATTTTTGTATCATCTGCAAATTTCCCGATCATGCCTCACACATTTAAGTCCAAATCCTTAATATATAAAACAAGCAGCATGAGCCCCACCACTGAGCCCTGTGGAACACCACTTTCCATTCGCAAAAACATCCATCGACCATTATCTTTTATTTCCTGTCACTGAGCCAATTTTGGATTCAACTTGCTACCTTCCCCTGTCTCCCACGGGATCTCACTTTCCTGGCCAATCTGGCATGTGGGACCTTGTCAAATACCTTGCTAAATTCCATGTAAACAACATCCATTGCACTACCCTCTTCAATCCTCCTTGTTATTCTTCAAAAAATTCGATTAAGTTAGTAAGACAGGATCTTCTCCTAACAAAACCATGCTGACTATCCCTGAACAATCTATGTCTTTCTAAGTGACAGTTTATCCTATCCCTCAGAATTGATTCCAATAATTTGCCCACCACTGAGGTCAGCCTGACCAACCTATAATTTTCTAGCCTATCCTTTGCACTCTTTTTAAGTAATGGTGCAATGTTCGTAGACCTCCAATCCTCTGGTATGTTGCCTGTATCTAGTGAGGATTGGAAAATGATCCTGAGAGCATCCACTGTTTCCTCCCTGGCTTCCTTTAACAGCCTGGGATACAATCCATGTTGCCCTGGTGAGTTATCCACCTTCAAGGATGTCAGTCCCTCCAGTACTTCCTCCCTCGCTATGCTTATTGTATCTAATATTTCACACTCCTCCTCTTTAACTAAAATGTCTGCATCATCCCTCTCCTTAGTGAAGGCAGAGACAAAGTGCTCATTGAGAACCCTGCCCGCATCTTCAGCATCAATGCATAAGTTACCATGTATATCTCTGATAGGCCCTGCCCTTTCCTTAGTTATTCTCTTGCTCTTAATGTACTGGTAAAGCATCTTTGGGTTTTCCTTTGATTTTATTTTTAATATATTTTTTATATCCTCTCTTTGCTTTCCTAATTTCCTTTTTTACTTCAGCCCTGTACTTTCTATACTCCTCTAGGCTTTCTATAGTATTAAGTTTTTTGTGACTGTCATAAGCTTTCTTTTCCTGCTTTATCTTATCTTGTATACTTCTAGATAACCAGTGAGCTCTAGATTTGGCAGTGCTGCCCTTTTCCTTTGTGGGGACATGTCTACACTATGTCCATAGTATCTCACTTTTGAAGGCCTTCCACTGATTTGACACTATTTTCCCTTCTCGCTGTTGTATCCAGTCCACTTTCGACAGTTCACCTGTCAGCTTTGTAAAATTTGTCTTCCCCCAATTTAGAACTTTTACTCCTGTTCTAGCTTTGTGCTTTTCCATAATGATGCTAAACCTAACTGCACTATGGCCATTAGCCCAAATTGGTCACCCACTGCTACTTCATCCACTTGTCCGGCTTCATTTCCTAACACTAAAGCTAGAATTGTGCCCCTTCTCGTTGGGCTTGTTACGCTCTGGCTAAAAAAGTTCTCTTGAATGCAGTTCAAGAGTTTTGTGCCCTCTGTGCCCTTCACTCTGTTTGTATCCCAATTGATATTAGGGTGGTTTAAGTCTCCAACTATTACTGCCCTATTGTTTTTGTGCTCAGAAATTTGCCGACATATTTGCTCTTCTAATGCCCTTCCACTATTTGGGGGTCGATAATACACTCCTAGCAGTGTGGCTGCCCTTTTTTATGAGATCAGCCCATATGGCCTCATTTGGTGTTTCATTTAGTATATCATCCCTCCTCACAGCAATAATCGATTCTTTAACCAATAATGCGACACCCCCACCTTTTTTATCCCACTCTCTATCCTCCGTGAAAGCTCTGTATCCAGGCATGTCAAGCTGCCATTTCTGCCCCTCTTTAAGCCAAGTTTCTCTTATAGCAATGACATAATGCAACTGTGTGTCTATCTGTGCCCTCAGCTCATCAGCTTTATTTGCTATACTCTTTGCATTTATATATACATCTTTTAACACTGCCAAATTCCTGTGCTGTACATGTTTAGACCTGTGCTTCTTCTGTTTTTCAGAGTCACTCACTAATTTCCCATCTCATGTTCCCTGCTCTGAATTTGCCCTCAAGCTCCCATCCCCCGCCAATCTAGTTTAAGCCCCTCCCAACAGCACTAGCAAGTTTCCCTGCGAGGATATCCGTCTCAGTCCTGTTCAGGTATAGACCGTCCGGCTTGTACAGGTCCCACCTTCCCCAGAACTGGTCCTAATGGCTCAGAAATCTGTGTCCTTCCTCCTGCACCAGCTCTCCAGCCACGTGTTTAATTGCTCAACTCTCCTATTCCTATACTCACATGTATGTGGGACTGGGAGTAATCTCGAGGTTATTGCTCTAGAGGATCCTGCTTTTCAATCTCCTTCCTCGCTCCCTACAATCTGCTTTCAGAATCTTTCCCACCTAAATCATTGGTACCAACGTGGACCACAACCTCTGGCTGATTACCCTCCCCCAGAAGAATGTCCTTCAGCCACTTCATGACATCCTTGACCCTAGCCCCAGGGAGGCTACATACCATCCTGGAGTCACATCTATGGCCACAGAAGCACCTATCTGTTTCCCTAACTAATGAATCCTCATCACAACTGCTCTTCCTTTCTTCTTCCCCCCCCTCCTATACAGCAGAACCACCTGTGGTACCGTAAACTTTGCTCTGACTGCACGCCTCTGAGGAACCAATGCTCTCACCAGTATCCAAAATGGAAAACCGACTCGCAAGTGGGACCCCAGGGGACTCCTGCACTGCCTAGTTCTCTTGGTCTGCCTCTGCCTCTGGGTTCCTAAGCTGCGGTGTGACCACCTCTCTGGACGTGCTATCCACGTAGCTCTCAGCCTCGCGGATGTGCCACAGTGACTCCAGCTCAAACTCTGAACCCAGTGCTCAAGTTTGTGCAACTGATGACACTTCCTGCATGTGGTCGTCTAGGACACCGGTAGCATCCACGACCTCCCACATATTACAGGATACACATTCCGCACTACTGAGCTGTCCTGCCATGGTTTCAATTTACTTCCATTATATTAAATTTAGTTTACTTTGGTTTACTTAAGCTACTTTACCTTACCTGGCTTTGACTTAACTTTACTTCCCTATTACTTGTGCTTCTTACTAAAATCTAAGTAGCTACTTCTTTTAAAAAGAATGCATTTTTAAAAATTTTCAGCTACTTAGAGCTACTCCCTAACGGCAGTTTCTCACCCGCCAATGACTTTATGTTTCTCCTGTAATGTCACTTTTGGATTTTTCAACAACAGCCCTTTCGTGCAGCTTTTCAACTCCTGGTCTCCTGGAGGCTGAGAAAGATGGAGAAAGAAAAAGAAAAGATCAAGAAAAGAGCTCCTCGCTCTCCTCCTCACCAAACTCCTTCACTCACCAAACTCCAACTTAAGCACTCTAATGCACCCAAAGCAGCACCCCAGTGTAGACAAGGCAACATTGAAGAAGACACGTTTTTATGCTCTCTGATTCAAGCATCTTAAAACCAGTTTAAGCCAGCTAATTAACTAGCTGCAGCTCCATGGAGAGCCTGTATAACCCCTGTTTTAAAACTGGAATATAACTCAACTTCGCCCAACCCAAAGAGCAACTTTTAGTTGATTGCTAAATTAAAGTCTCGACTTTAGATTGAATTTGACTCTTAAAATTCCCTCACTCATCAAATTCCAACTTAAGCACCCTAATGCGCCCCAAGTGGCACTCCCCTCTGGGATGCCACTTTTAAAGGCTGCCCACAATTGGCTTCTGACATGGCAGCGCTTTGTAAAAGCTGGTCGAAAAGTCTCTCTAGCTCAGCCTTCCCCTTACAGTCCGCAATGGGAGAATTTATAATGGAGAACAAAGAAATGGCAGAGCAACCAAATAATTACTTTGGTTCTGTCTTCAAGGAAGAAGACACAAAATAACTTCCCAGAAATGCTAGGGAACCAAGGGTCTTGTGAGAAGGCGGAAGTTAGTGTCATTAAAACAACAGTGCTGGAAAAATTAATGGGACTGAAAGCCAATAAATCCCCCGGGCCTGATAATCTACATCCCAGGGTACTAAAGGAGGTGGCCATAGAAGTAATGGATGTGCTGGTTGTCATCTTCCAAAATTCTGCAGATTCTGGAATTGTCCCGGCAGATTGGAGAGCGGCAAATGCAACCCTGCTATTTAAAAAAGGGAGAGAGAGAGAAAACAGGGATTACAGGCTGGTTAGTCTAACATCAGTATTAGGGAAAATGCTAGAGTCTATTATAAAGGGTGTGATAACAGAACACTTAGGAAATATCAATCGATTAGACAAAATCAACATGGGTTTATGAAAGGGAAATCATCTTTGACAAATCTGCTGGAGTTTTTTGAGGATGTAACTATTAGAATAGATAAGGGAGAACCAGTGGATGTGGTGTACTTGGATTTTCAGAAAGCTTTTGATAAAGGCTCACATAAGAGGTTAGTGTACAAAATGAAAGCACATGGGATTGGGACTATTATATTGGCATGGACTGAGAATTGGTTAGCAGGCAGGAAACAGAGAGTAGGAATAAATGGGTCTTTTTCAGAGTGGCAGGTGGTGACTAGTGGGGTGCCGCAGGGATCATTGTTTGGGCCCAGCTATTCACAATTTATATCAATGATTGGATGAGGGAACCAAATATAATATTTCCAAGTTTGCTGATGACACTAAACTAGGTGGGAATGTGAAGAGATGTGAAGAGGCTTCAAGGCGATTTAGACAAGTTGAATGAGTGGGCAAATACATGGCAGATGCAGTATAACGTGGATAAGTGTAAAGTTATCCACTTTGATAGGAAAATAGAATAGCAGAGCATTATTTGGGAAATGTTGATGTACAAAGGGACCTGGGTGTCCTTGTATACCAATCACTAAAAGCAAGCATGCAGGTGCAGCAAACAGTTAGGAAAGAAAATGTATGTTGGCCTTCATTGCAAGAGGACTTGAGTACAGGAACAAGGATGTCTTTCTGTAGCTATACAGGGTCTTGGTGAGACCACACCTGGGGTATTGTGTGGAGTTTTAGTCTCCTTACCTAAGAAAGGATATACTTACCATAGAGGGTGTGCAGCGAAGGCTCACCAGACTGATTCCTGGGATGGCAGGATTGTCATATGAGGGGAGAGTGGGTTGACTAGGCCTGTGTTCACTGGAGTTTGGAAGAACGAGAGATGTATAAAATTCTGGGAGGGCTGGTGAGTGAGCTGGTGAGTCAATTCGTTGAAATGTATAAAATTCTGACAGGGCTGGATGGACTGGATGCACAGATGATGTTTCCCTTGGCTGGGGGGGTCTAGAACAAGAGATCACAGTCTCAAGATATGGGTAGGTCAGCTAGGACTGAGGTGAGGAGAAACTTCTTTACTCAGAGGGTGGTGAACCTGTGGAACTCTCTACCACAGAAGGCTGTGGAGGCCAAGTCACTGAGTATATTTAAGAAGGAAACAGATAGGTTTCTGGACACTAAAGGAGTCAAGGGGTACGGGGAGAGAGCGGGAGTACGGCGTTGGGATAAAGGATCAGCCACGAGCATATTGAATGGCGGAGCAGGCTCCGGAATGGCCTATTCCGGCTCTTATTTCCTCTGTTTCAGGTCGGGAAGCCGAACGCCGCCTGCGATTGGGGCCGGACCGTGATTTCTCGCTGGCGGACCAGTTAAGGCCCGGAGCTGCCTCAGGGAAGATGGCGAGTTCTGCAAAACAAAAATAAAGAATTTTTAAATGTTAAAAAAACATGTCCCCTCATGTGGCTCTGTCACATGAACAGGGACATGTTATGAATGAGATGTAAAGTATTTTATTTTATTTTTATTCGCTGTTGGAAACCTCATCCCGCCCGTGGACGAGGTTTCCTAAATAGTGCAAAGGCCGCTTGGCCTTTCCGCCCACGCGCTGACCATAAGGTCGGACAGGCAGTGAAAACTTTAAGTTAATTGATACTTTAGTGGCCTTAATAGGCCTTCTAATTGCCGGCGGGCGTGCTGCCGATTCCCGCACGCGCCCGACTGACCGAACTATCGCGCGACTGCGCGTTGAAATCGTGCGGCATTTCACGCTCGAGCGGGTCGGGCGCGGGCCCCCCTGCTGAGGTGAAAATTCTGCCCTCTGTTTCTCTCTCCGCCGTATGTTGCCCATACTTGCTGGGCATTTCCAGCGTTTCTTGTTTTTATTTCAGATTTCCAGTGTTAGCAGGATTTTGCTTTCATTCTCCGTGTCCACCCTGTCAAGCCCTTTCAGAATCTTGCGTGTTTCAATGAGATCACCCCATTCTTCTAAACTCCAGAGAATATAGGCCCGATTTACTCAGCCTCTCTTCGTAGGACAACCCCCTTCATCCTAGGGACCAATCTAATGAACTGTCAATGTACTGCCTCCAATGCCAGGATTTCCTTCCTTAAATATGGAGTCCGAAGCTGTGCACAGTGTTCTAGGTGTGGGGGCAGTGATCTGCTCACCCCACTCCTTCCCAGAAGAAAACTCAGTCCTGAATCGGCCGACTTTAAACAAGGCCGGTCCACAGCGTAACGCACTCCAGGAAGCCTTAACGAGGTGAGGACTTCTGCCCCTCAAGGACAGGATGTCCCATCCTCGAGAGCTGCCGCCAGTCTAGCAGCTCTGGCAGTCCCAGTAGCACCAGAACGGAGTAGTGTGCGCTGCTGGGACTGTAAAGCAGGCTCCCGGAAGAAGAGAACATGACCTCCGGGCTCAGGTAAGTCCGAGATTTTGGACGGGAGGGAGCCCGGGAGATGTGACGGGTGGGTGGTGGACTTTGAAGGCCAGGCAGGAAGGTACAAGGCGGTGGGTAAGAGCGAAGAGAGGGGGGTGCCCCCAGTGCGCACAGGGCCCCAAGGAAGGTAACACCCTTCCTCCCTGCCCTTTCCCCCAAAGCTGGTGATAAAACAGCCTTTCAATTCTAGCCTGCCTTCCGCCAGCCGGTGTATTATGGCAGCGGAGGCAGACTGAAGGCCTCAAGTGGGGAATAATTGGCCACTTAAGGGCATTAATAGGCCTAAGGGTGGGTAGCCTAGTGGGCACCTTACTCCACTCCCTGTATCAAGGGGACCGGGTCAGGGGTGGGCAGGAAGGCAGAGGCCTAGCCGCTGTGGGCGTTCCCACAACACACGGACTGGGATTTTCCAGCCCTGCCGTGGTGGGACCCACCGTGGGTGGTGTGACGGGCCAGCCAAAAGTCCGCTGACTTTCAGGGGGACCGGAGAATCCCAGCCATGGACTGCAGCGGTTCGAGAAGGCAGCACCACCACCAAGTTCTCAAGGACAATTGGGACCGGGCAAGAAATATTGGCCTTGCCAATGATGCCCACTTCCCACGAAAGAATACATTGAATACTTTACACTGTCTTGCAACCCTTCCTTGGTAATGGTGTGTGCCTCGCCCTGAAGTTACCCTTTTCACCAATGTCAGCATCTCCCTGTGTGCTTGTACTTGTTCTGAGTGAAGGTGTTGCCACTCGCTGCCCCTTTATGTGCTCTTCAGGTTCGCTCTAACTCCAAATTGCTGCTTTTATTGTCAGCGTTTACCAACCCCCCCGGGCCATGTCGCTATAATTGGCTTTGTGCTGCTGAGCCAGCTTCTACTGCGACTCACAGCTGAATCCTTGCTTCTGTTTTGGATTTGTGTGTTAAATCGGCTCAATTGGCGCTCGGTCTGGGTGAAGCACCGTTATCTGAGGTGTATCAGGACTGATAGTTTTAATCGTTGCAAACTGGATTGCACTTATGAGAAAGGGCGAGAATGTTGGCTTCCCATTAGGATGGTCAAAATAAAAAATGGGCTTTACAGACATTTCTTTCTCAGACAAGAGAAGTCGGCTCCAAGGTGCGATAATTGCTTTCTTGGGAAGAAAGCCGCCCCCTTTAAATAGTAATTGCTTTGCTCCTGGAGCTTTTCCATCATTATAATAGTCCTGCTTCTATACCTCAAGAGCTATACGACATGGAGAATTGGTTGAAATGGTGATCTGCAAAGTTATTACGAGCTTCTAAAGAACTGCTGACCATTTAAGAGTCACCTCTGTTCCAAAAGTTGTGAAGCGACATTTGAGTTCCATTCAGCCCTCAACTCTCCTAAAATATGTTAAGTCTCAACTAGGATATGGTTCCAATAAATGTTCCTCTTATATACCCCAGTTGAAGGAGGCCTTGTGGCACAGTGGGTCACGGCCCTGCCCATGAGCTTGAAGCTCCAGGTTTGAGTCCCACCCCAAGGCTTGATGGCCAAGGAAGGCCAAGGAAGGCCATAACACAGTTGGACAGGTTGATTATTAACCTGCAAATCCTTCCAACACACGCCAATTGCAGGCGGTGAGTGTGGGAGAGATTCCTGGTCATCTATGTGATGGAAAGAACGTTGGAACCTCTATAATCACTATCCATAGCTCCAGGCTACAACAGGCAGGTCAAAAATGCATGTTTCCACAGCTACTTGGACTCCATGAGTGATCTGTCACACAACGCCACATGAATAAACTTCTGTGCATAACATGGAATCACAGCCTTTTATTATAGAGTGGGTGCCAAGAAATATATTAACATGTTTGCATTTTTTTTTAACCAAATTGCTCTCCAAAGTGCTTAATGTTACTAAAAGGTTTTGTTTAAATACATTCTTTAAATTAAAAACTTAAATTAAAAACTCCAAATTTGAATATTGTACATTTCTTCCAGAATTTAACTCTTACGTTAACCAGAGTTTCAATGCACAAAGAGAAGAGAAATACATCTGCATTTGGAATACAATGCAAAATACAAATATTTTTAGTTCTGGGGTTGAGGGAATTGGCAGGCCATCTCACTCCAGGTGGCACGAGTCATGGTAGTGATAGTGAGGCTCCAGAAAGTTAAGGCACGTTCCTTTATAAGCACGCATGCCAACCCACTCCACTTCCCAATATTCGCTATATCCTGGCTTTCGAGTGTGTCTGGGTGCAAACCCGGGAAAAGCTCACCTTGTCCTTGTTCTTCCATCTTATTTCTGGAGGCTGAATGCTGACTGGTTGACAGCTTTGAGGAACCCTTCAGCCTGACCCCAAGCCTCCGGTGGCCTGCCATTTGAGTTCCCCGCCTCGCTCTCACGCTGACATCTCTGTCCTCGGCGCACGGCAGTATTCCAATGAAGTGCAACGTGTAAGCTTGAGAAACAGCACCTCATCTTTCAGTTCGGCACTTTACAGCCTTCCGGACTCAACGCTGAGTTCAACAATTTCAGGCTGTAATCTCTGCCCCCATGTTGTTTCCCGTTCCTTCGCGTGTTTCAGTCTTGCTCTTGTTTTTTTTTTGCTTTTGAATGGCGGCTGTTCATCATTGTGCCATTCACACCTCTTCTAGGCACATCTTCTGATTCTTTATTTGTCCCATTACCCCTCTCTTTGTCCCTCTTGTCATGTAGCCTCTCTTGTCTTACACCCTATCATAGACCTTCCCTTTTGTTCTTCCCACCCTGCCCCCACCACCCACCCCCCACAACCCCCACCTTTCACCCACTATTACAGTTCTAACTTTTCCCAGTTCTGATGAAAGGTTATTGACCTGAAACATTAACTTTGCATCTGTCTCTCTCTCTCTCTCTCTCTCCACAGAGGCTGCCAGGCGTACTGAGTATTTCTAGCACCTTCTGTCTTTGTTTCAGGTTTCCAGCATCCGCAGTATTTTGCGGTTGTGTTTTTAAAAAAAATAAATAAATCCCTCTGTCTGTTTTGATTACCTAGAGCTGCTAGGATGATTTAGCAGGGAAATGAGGTGGACAGGCAAAATTATTTTTCTAATTTCATTTCTGAGCCAAGTGGAAAGTGTGTGTGTTTTTTTCTCATCTCAGTCACTTCATTTGAATGTTCACCTGGTGAAATTTGAAAACTTTCAGCAATGTCATTTTCTTACAATGTTAATTAACAACAACTGACATTGGAGTTCCTAGCTCACTGTGTATCTCAACGTATAATTGACTTCCTATATCTGAAAACAATCATCTAGCCGGATATTGTAATTCCCCCACTAGCAGCTAATTAAGGCTGTGAGTTGTTGAGCTGTGTAGATTTTAAGGTTGCAGCTTCAAAACCTGCTCCGTTTCTTTTATTCAGCCATGGGTAGCTGTGGAAATGTACAATTAACCGCAGCGTCCCTGGTGTAGTGAGGGGAAGGTTGGCCATGCATCTCTGTCTTAAATGCTTTCCGGTGAATGCATGGATGTTTGGTAAGGACATGGTCATCTCGCTGTGGTTGGGATACCCTGTTAACTCTACCTAGTGCTATGGTGCAGGCAACTCTGCAAGCGTGTGTTTAATTTTTAAATAGATAACATGTGGTCACCTTTAGAGTACAATGCATCTCGGATGCACAGCCAAATTGTTTAATTAATGTTCTCAGTAAGAAGGGAGCAGGTAAAAAGGCATCTCTCGTGCCTATATGGGAAGGTGCAGTAGGAAAGGGGGAGGGTGTTGGGGGTTGACTGAAGAGCAGGCCAGAGTGTTGCTGAGGGAATGGTTTTCTTTAAATGTTAATTGAGTTTGTAGAAGTACTCATGTTATAGATGGACTTTGTTATAATACATTCTCAAAGTAGGCCTTGATTTCTCTAACCTGTAGGAAGTGATTGATATGGCAATGCCATGTATGAAGGCAAATAAAAGTACTTGCCGACATATAGTTTGCATCATCTAATAGCCATTATATTAGTTTGTAACATGGGAACTGGAGTAGGCCATTTAGCCCCTCCATCCTATCCTTGTTAACCTGATGACAACTAAGGTTTGAGGACAGTATGGGTGTTTCCTCAATATTGCTTTGGGGAAGAAATTACCCTTCAAATTTACAGCATTGCTTAAGACTTCTCCTGTCCTTGGTGCCTTGTTCTACTGATGATATAAGTGACACAGACATATGGCAGCAAAGCAGATCCAGAAACACCAAGACTTCCTCATGTTCAAATTTGTGGCTTAAATCAATTATTTTTGTATCATAACAACAAGAATCTGCAATTCTATATGCAAAAATATCTAAGGCTAGGGACAGAATACTGTTTGGCATCACGACTGGAACTCATGCCACAAATTTCTAACCAGTAAGAAAATAGGGGAAAGCTAATGACTTTTGGAAACCCATTGGGCTTTGTGTATATATCTTATGTCATCTCTTCAATCCATTGACCTTGCAATATCATCCATTGCTCAACATGTTATTTTTCTGTGATGGAAAAAGTGACTAATGGACAGTGCTCGTGAGTGATTGAATTACCCACACTTAACGAGCTGAGCAGTATGGATCATGTACCGATGGATAATTCATTGCAAGAAACTTTTTTTTTTCCCAGTCCCCTTTGAATAGGATCCTGAGGCTTGGTCAGGTGCATTGCAGGAACTCACCAAGCCTCCTTAGACAGCACTTTCCAAACCTATGACCATTACCATCTAGAAGGACAAGGGCAGCAGATAGTTGGGAATACCATCACCTGGAAGTTCCCCTCCAAGCCACACATCATCCTAACTTGGAAATGTATCGCCATTCCTTCACTGTCACTGGGTCAAAATCCTGGAACTCCCTTCCTAACAGCACTGTGGGTGCACCTACACCACATGGGCTGCAGTGGTTCAAGAGGGCGGCTCACCACCACCTTCTCAAGGGTAATTAGGGATGGGCAATAATCCTGGCCTAGCCAGCGATACCAACACCCTATGAATACATTTTTTAAGATCTTGACAGGAATTGGTAACTTGTTAAAGAAGCCTGAAATTTTCTTCAAACACCTATGATGCATATCCATGAGCCATGTCTGTGACATAGATGCACACATTGGCTGGAATTTTACGGCCCTGTCACAGCAGGGACAGGGCCACAAAATGCAGCGAGCCATAAGACCATAAGACATAGGAGCAGAAGTAGGCCACTCGGCCCATTGAGTCTCTTCTGCCACCCAATGAGATCATGGCTGATCTGATAATCCTCAACACCACTTTCCTGCCTTTTCCCCATAATGAGTATGATTCCCATACTCATTAAAAATCTATCTCAACCTTGAATATACTTAATGACCCAGCCTCTACAGCCCAAAAGAATTTCACAGACTAACAACCCTCTGAGAGAAGAAATTCTTCTTCATCTCTGTCTTAAATGGGTGACCCCCTACTCTGAGATTATGCCATCTGGTCCTAGACTCTCCCACAAGGAGAAACAACCTCTCAGCATCCTGTCAAGGCCCCTAAAAATCTTATATGTTTCAATAAGGTCACCTCTCATTCTTCTAAACTCCAGTGAATACTGGCCCAACCTACTCAACCTCTCCTCATAAGAAAACCCCTCCACACCCGGGATCAACCTAGTGAACCTTGTCTGGACTGCCTCCAATGCCAGTACATCTTTCCTTAGATAAGGGGGCCAAAACTGTTCACAGTATTCTAGGTGTGGCCTAACTAGTGCCTTCTATAGTTTTAGCAAGACTTCCCTATTTTCATATTTCATTCCCTTTGAAATAAAGGCCAACATTCCATTTGCTTTCCCTATTATCTGCTGAACTTGTATGCTAGCTTTTTGGGATTCGTACACAAGGACTCCCAAATTCCTCTGTGCTGCAACTTTCTTCAGTCTTTCTCCATTTAAGTAATATTCAGCTCCTTTATTCTTCCTGCCAAAGCGCATAACCTCATATTTTCCCACATTATATTCCATCTGCCAAGTTTCTGCCCACTCACTTAACCTGTCCATATGCCTCTGTAGACTCTTTGTGTCATCCTCACCACTTGCCTTCCCACCTATTTTTGTGTCATCCACAAACTTGGCGATAGTGCATTTATTTCCATCATCCAAGTCATTAATATATATTGTAAATAATTGTGGCCCCAGCACTGATCCCTGTGGCACTCCAGTGGTTACAGGTTGCCATCCTGAAAATGCCCCCTGTATCCCAACTCTCTGTCTTCTATTTAGTTAGCTAACTCTCTATCCATGCCAATATACTACCCCTAATACCATCTTATCTTATTAAGTAGCCTTATGTACGATACCTTATCGAGCTCCTTTTGGAAATCCAAATATATTACATCTACTGGCTCCCCTTTATCTATCCTGCTTGTTACCTCCGCAAAGAATTCTAACAAATTTGTCAGGCATGATTTCCCTTCATGAAGCCATGCTGACTCTGCTTGATTATATTATGCATTTCTAAATGCTTTGCTATTACATCCTTTATAATAGACTCTAACATTTTCCCAATGACGGATGTTAAGCTAACTGGCCTATAGTTACCTGTTTTTTGTCTCCCTCCCTTTCTGAATAAGGGTGTTACATTGGCCATTCTCCAATCCTCTGGGACTTGTCCAGAATCTAAGGATTCTTGAAAGATTACTACCAATGCATCCACTATCTCTGTAGCTACTTCCTTTAATATCCTAGGATGCAACCCATCAGGTCCAGGTGACTTATTGGCCTTTAGCCCCATTAGTTTCCCTAGTACTTTTTCTCTAGTGACAGTTATTGCATTTATTTCCTTCCCCCACTCCCCCAACCCCGATTTTTGCCCCTTGATTATTTAGTATTTTTGAAATGCTATTAGTGTCTTCTACCGTGAAGACTGAAGCAAAGTATTTATTCAACTCCTCTGTCATTTCCTGGTTCCCCATTATTATTTCCCCAGCCTCATTCTCTAAGGGGCCTATATTGACTTTGGTCTCTCTCTTCCTTTTTATATATTTAAAGAAGCTCTTACTGTTCGTTTTTTTTATTACTTGCTAGTTTACCCTCAAAGTTTATTTTCTCCCTCTTTATTACTTTTTTGGTCACCTTCTTTTGGTTTTTAAAACTTTCCCAATCCTCTGGCTTATCACTAATCTTTGCCACATTGTATGTTTTTTCATTCATTTTGATACTATCCTTAACTTCCTTGGTTAGCCATGGTTGGTTTATCCCCTTCCTACAATCCTTCTTCCTCACTGGGATATATCTTTGTTGTGAGCTATTTTCTTAAACGCCTGCCATAGTTCATCAACCATCTTTTCTGCTAAACTCCTTTCCCAGTCCACTCCAGTCAACTCTGTCCTCATTCCTTTATAATTACCCTTATTTAAGTTTAGCACAGTTGTTTCTGACCTAAGTTTCTCACTCTCAAACTGAACACCAAATTCCACCATGTTATGGTCACTGTTTCCTAGGGGATCTTTTACTCTGAGATCATTTATTAAACCTGCCTCATTACACATTACCAGATCCAAAAATAGCCTGTCCCTGGCTGGATCCACAACATATTGTTCTAGGAAACTATCCTGACTACACTCTATGAATTCTTGCTCATGGCTACCTCTGACAATTTGATTTTCCAAATCTACATGAAGATTAAAGTCACCCATGATTAATATACTGCCTTTTTTACATGTCCTGATTTATTCACTGTCCTACAGTATAGCTACTGTTAGGGGGCCTATAGACTACTCCCACCAGTGTCATCTTTTCCTGGTTATTTCTTACCTCCACCCCTATGGATTCTAAATCTTCCGATCCAAGATCATTTCTTGCTATTGTACTCATTCCATCTCGTAGTAACAAAGCTACCCCACCACCCTTTCCTTCCTGCCTGTCCTTTCGAAAAGTCACATACCCCTGAATATTTAGTTCCCAGCTTTGATCTCCTTGTAACCATCTCTTCATAATGGCTTTAAGATCATACCCATTAACTTCTATTTGTGCAGTTAATTAATTTATTTTCTTCCGAATACTAAGTGCATTTAAGTAAAAAGCCATTAATTTTGTCTTTTTACCATTTTTCCCCCCTTTGACCTTGTTTGCTGCTTTTTTTAATGTTTCTACACTCTGCCCCTTCCTGTCACACTCTGGGTATCATCTGAATAACTGACCTGCAATGTTGCCATATCCTTTTGCTCTGTAAGCCTACGTATCCCCTCTCTAGAACACTCCCCCCCTCTATTTAGTTTAAAGCCCTCTCTACAACCCTAGTTAATCAATTTGCTAGGACACTGGTTCAAGTGAAGCCCATCCCAGCGGAACAGCTCCATCCTACCCCAGTACTGGTGCCAGTGCCCCATGAACTGAAACCCATTTCTCCCACACCAATCTTTTAACTCACGCATTTAACTCCTTGACTTTATTTACTTTATGCCAGTTTGCCTATGGCTCAGGTAGTAATCCCAAGATTAGAGGTTTTGATTTTTAACTTAACTTCTAACTGTTCAAATTCTTTCAGCAGAACCTCTTTTCTAGTCCATTCAACATTGTTGGTACCAACATGGACGATGACAACTGGATCCCTCCCCTCCCACCCCAAGTTCCTCTCCAGCCCTGAGAAGATGTCCTTAAGTCTGTCACCAGGCAGGCAACACAGCCTTCAGGACTCACGCTCACGGCTGCAGAGAACAGTATCTATCCCCCTAATTATACTGTCCCCTACCACTACTACCCTCCCATTTCCTCCCCCCACTTTAATGGCTTCCTGTACCATGGTGCCGTGGTCAGTTCGTTCATCCTCCCTGCAGTCCCTGCTCTTGTCCACAAGCTTGCAAAAACCTCGTAACTATTGGGCAATTGCAGGAATCGAGGCTTCTCAAACACTACCCCCTGGGTCCCCATACCTGTCTCACCTACAGTCCCACCCTCCTGTCCCGGATCACAGACCAAATTTGAATGACCTAATCTGAGGGTTGTGACCCCCTCCTGGAGCAAAGTGTCCAGGTAACTTTCCCCCTCCCTGACGTGGAGCAATGTCTGCAGCTCGGACTCCAGCTCCTTAGCTCAGATCCGAAGTTCCTCGAGCTGCAAACATTTACTACAGATGTGCTTGGTCTGGATCGCCTTGGTGTCCAGAAGCTCCCACATGCTGCAGCAGCAACACATCACCCATCCTGCCATCACTATCGTATTTTATTTAATTTATTAATTGATTACTCTAGTATCCCTGCTCTTTACACTTTATTGTAATTAATTTTTTTACATCAGCATTGATCTTATACTTAACAAGCTATTTTTAAGAAAGAGAAAATAAAGACTAGAGGCCTAAACACAAACTATAGACCTTAGTTTTACTTTAAAGACTAGGAATATGCACCAATCCAACTCTCCAATCAACTTATTTATTTTCTTCTGAACTGCTGACCCCTCTCCCTGTTTGAATTGAAAATTCTAAACTCCATTGACTTCTGCAGGAGCATAAAATCCCATTGCCGTAAAATTCTGCCCCTTAAAACCGTCAGTTCTCAAGGCTTTAAAAAAATAGCTTAATATCCTACTGGGTAATATGAACAGGGAGCAATGTCACACTGCTTACCCAATATCTAGTAATGGATGAGCAGACATGTTCTTCACTTGAATTTATTTAATGTTTAGATATCTGGAAGACCAAAGCCATTGTTTTCTGTCTCTACCACGAATTCTGGTCCCTCACTGACTGCATCCCTCTCCCCATCTGACACTGACCAAACTCTTCGTGGCCTATTTGACCCAGAGGTGAACTTCCGACCCCAAATCCTTTCTATCATCGAGATCACCTGCTTCCATCATTGTAATATTACCCCCTTGGCCCCCGGCCTCAACTCAGCTGCTGTTGAAACCGTCATCTGTGCCTTTGCTACCTTTAGACTCGATCGTCCCAAGGCTCTCCTGGTTGGCTTCCCATCTTGCATCCACTAGCTGTAAACTTATAAGCTTGTCCAAAACTCTGCTGCCCATATCCTAACTACCACCAAGCCCCATTCACCCATCAGCCTTGTGCTCGCTGACCAACGTTGGTTCCCGGCCCAGCAACACCGCGATTATGATATTCTCATCCTCATTTTCAAATCCCCTCATGGCCTTGTCCTCCTTTCTCGGCAGCCTCCCCCAGCCCTACAGCCCTCCAAAATCCCGACCTTCCTCCAATTCGGGCTTCTTGCACACTCCTGATTTTAATCGGTCCCATCGTTAGCGGCCATGCTTTCAGCTGCCTTGGCCCTAAACTCTGGAATTTCCTCCCCAAACCTCTCCACCTCCCTTTCCTTCTTAAAGACTCCCTCTTTGTTCAAGCATTTGGTCACCTGTTTAAATGTCCCTTTATGTGGCTCAGCGTTAAATTTTATTTGATAATCACTCCTGTAACGAGCCATGGGACCTTTTACTGCATTAAAGGCGCTATATAAATGCACATCATTGTTGTTGATATGCTGTGAAGTTAACAGAAAGCAGTGGTTTAAAACAACACCAGGTATGACTATGTTTTAAATGGATCAAACAGACTTTCCCTGGATTACCATTGCCAGTCAGAATAGCACCGCTCTGCTCCTGGGTGTATTTTGGGACTTTAGCAATGTCCTTGATATAAAGCAGCACCTTCCAAATACAGTCATTTTGCAGCTGATTAATTGACTAATTGAGGTGCTCTGACTTTCCAGCTGTCTCTTACCTTCCCTTGCCAATCTCTTCAATTTATCGCTGCCAAACCACACAGTGATATTAATGCAGTGATATTAATGCAGTGATATTAATGGGCATGGTGAACCGGCCTTGACTTCATTCTCAGCCCAGTTAGTTTTATCTTGAGATGTTGGGAGTTGAATTCCTGGTTACATGTCTTTGAGAATTTTAGCATTTGTAGCTGCAATCAATACTGTAACTTTTCTCCCCTCTTTGACACAAATGCCTAAAAATTTCTTCTATTTTGTTATCCTTCTTCTCCTAATAGGGTTAATCTTAACTTGCTGGAGTACGGTTCCAGGTACCTGCTGATATCTGAATGAAATGGACATTCTTCATTGAAAGTGAGTGTTGAAAAGCTATTCACCCATGATGGATTAGGCTAATCCTGATATCCAAACACACACACACACACACACACACACACGCAAACACACATGCACACACAAACACACACACACACACACATGCAAACACACATGCACACACAAACACACACACACACAAGCGCACACACACATAAACACACACACACACACGAACACACACACACACACATACACACACACATGCAAACACACATGCACACACAAACACACACACACACAAGCGCACACACACATAAACACACACACACACACACACACGAACACACACACAGACATGCACACACACACACTCACAGACACACAAACGCACACACACATACAAACACATGAACACACACACACACGCACACAAAAGGAGTAGTAAGGTAGCGATTAAGTATAGAGAGAATGTGGTGGGGAACAGCATAGCTAAAAAGGTGGTAATATATTGCAAATCAATCAGGGAGTCCAAGTTGCTGTGACAACAAGAACTTTTACAAGCATGTTGTAGTCTGGAGCTATGGATATTGATGGTAGAGGCTCCAACTTTCTTTCCATCACATGGTTTACCAGGAATCTCTCCTGCTTTTACCACCTGTTATTGGTGTGTGTTGGAGGGATTTACAGGTTGACACTCAATCTCTTTGGTCACATTATGAACTCACCTTCCTTGCCCATCAAGTCCTGAGGTGGGACTTGAACCCAGAGTTTCTGGCCCAGAGGCAGGGATGCTACCCACTGAGCCACAATGTAAGATAGTCACCAAGAAATTCAATCAGGAATTCAGAAGAAACAACTTCATCCAAATAATGGTGAGAATGTGGAACTTGCTACCACGGTGTTGAAGCAAATAGTATAAATGCACTGAAGGGGAAATTAGATGACGGAGAAGGGAATAGATGGTTACGATGGTAGATTAGATGAGAAAAGGTGGGAGGAGGCTCGAGTGCAGCATAAACACCAACGTGGACTGGTTGGTCCGAATGGCCTGTTTCTGTGCCATATATCCTATGAAATCCTGCGTAACCGACATTCCCTCTAAGTTGCACGAGTCTGGGGCTGCGTAGTAACTGGAGCACGTTGGTGCAGGGGCGAAACAGATCATTGACAAGCAACGGTCCCTTTAAGGTGCATGTGCATACGTGGCCACCTAGCAATCTTAAAGGGACCACGCAGTGCAAAAAATGGACCGAAGGGAAATTGGAGGGAACATTGATGGGAGGCCAGGCTGATTTTTTTACCTCTCCAGCCAAAGAGTTCTGAGAGCCACTGTGACGTCCCACCACCCACCTTCCCAATTGGGAGAGTCCAGAAGAAGGGCGGCAGAACCTTCGAATCAGAGCTGGGTTATTCAGGGGTGAGGTCAGGAAGCACTTATTCACACAAAGGGTCGCGTGAACTCTCATTGACCAGGTCTGTTAAAAATCTCAAAACCAAGATGGATAAAATTTTTGACAGATAAGGTTATTAGGGGTTGCTGAACCCCTAATGCAGGTGGATGGAAGTAAGGTACAAATTAGCTATGGTCTAATTGAATGACGGAACAGTCTTGTGGGGCTGAATGGCCTCTCCCTCTGCTCCCTGAGACCAGATTGCTCGGAACAGTTTGATTTCTGTCTACCTGACATTGTGTGCACGAACAGATGCATCCGACAGGGCTGTATCTCTTACCTTTTCCATAGCTGCAGAGACATTTAAAAGATTACAGCACACATAACTGAAAACGTCATCAAAAATAACTTAAAATGTTGACGGAAACGGGGGTACTTTGAGTTAAGTTGTTGAGCGTAGACCCAGAAGCCGTGAGACCCAGCAAAATACACTGTTATCTGGAATAGGTGCGTTTAAGCAAACTAAATTGCAGATCCAGCCACAGGTAATCGACCCCAGTGGCGGAGGTCCACATGAATCTGTCCCAAGCTATACATTAAACTTGATTTCTTCTTTTGTGACTTAAGGGTATAGAAATAAATATAGCGCCTTTCACAAGCTCAGGACATCCCTGGGCGCTTTACAGCCAATGAAGTACTCTTTGATGTGTAGCCACTGTCGTGGCTCAGAGGGTGGGGAATCTTTGGGATTCTCTACCCCAGAGGGCTGTGGAGGCTCAGTCATTGAGTATGTTCAAGACTGAGATCGATAGATTTCTACCTATTAAAAACATCAAGTGATACTGGGCTAGTGCAGGAAAATGGTGTTGAAGTAGGGGATCAGCCATGACCTCATTGAAAGGTGGAGTGGGTTCAAAGGGCTGAATGGCCTCCTCCTGCTCCAATTCCTTATGTTCTTATGTAATGTAGGATATGCAGCAACCATCATGCGCACAGCAAGCTCCCACAAGCAGCAATGCGATAATGACCAGATAATCTACCACAGTGATGCTGGCTGAGGGACAAAAATTGGCCACGACACTGGGGGTAATGCCCCAGCCCCCTTCAAACTAGTGCCATGGGAATTAGTACATCTACCTGAGAAGGACAGGCAGAGCCTCAGCTTTGCGTCTCGCCCGAAAGACAGCGCCTCCAAGCGTGCAGCACTCCCTCAGTGCTGTGCAGGAGAGTCAGCCTTTGTGAATGATAGAATATAGCTGGGCCTAAAGTCATGGATGGTGATTGATTTTCTTTATCACATTGGCTTATGAAATCCCACGAAGCATTGCAGGGTTCTAAGGGTAAGATAGAAAAGATGTAATTATTGACAGCGTTTTCTCTGTTCAGCCACGTCTAACATGCTGCCTTTAATATGCCACACAGCTAATTTAATATTGTGCATTTAAAGATGCGAAACTGTAAAGAAAACCTTATCACATTAGTTTCAAACTGTCACCTTGGTCTGTTCCACTAACATTGCTTCCTAATCTTCAGAGGATAAGGAGGAAAAAAAAAAGGCAATTATTAGCACATCATATTTTCACATTTCACAATGTCATTTAAATATATTCTCTATTGTTGGGTCAGAATGTCAATTTGACAGCATTTACCTGCTTTCACTTTCCATGAACACATTTGACAGCTGATGGATTAATCACACAGTGGAGTGCTATTAACCCATTTGCTGATTCAGAGCGCTTGTTTTATATTCTATACTTATAATGTGCAAAATCCCTGCTCATGACACGAGCTCCCGATTATAGGTCTTGCCCAGGTGGCTGCAGCCTGACAGTAAACCTCCTGACCTCAGCCAATCTCAGCCAGTTTACCTTCAGCTCGCAGCTGGCGGTGTGAGACCCGCATGTACGGGTGCCAGTGGTGGCACGGGTATGGTGTTACCGCAGTGTAACAGCAGCTTCAAGCAGCGTGTTCAGAAGGACTGCTGCTGCTCCCGGTTTGGTTGCAATTTTGAAATGGGGAAGGTTTGCCAGTAAGAAAAGAACTTGCATTTGTATAGCGCCTTTCACAAACCTCAAGGCACGCCAAAGCACTTTACAACCAATGAAGTGCTTTTTGAAGTGTAGTCTGCTGTAATGGAGTAAACACAACAGCAAATGTGTGCACAGCAAACTCCCACAAACAGCAATGTTATAATGGCCAGATTCTTTTCAAGTGACGTTGATGGATAAATATCAGGCAGAATACCAGAGCAAACTCCTCCGGTCTCCTTCAAATTAGTGCCATGGGATCTTGTACATCCACCTGAAAGATCAAGCAAGGCCTCGGTTTAACATCTCATCTGAAAGACAACACCTCTGGCAGTGGGCAGAATTCTCCCCCCATTGTGGGGGGGGATGTTCAGGAGCAGGCGTGTGCAGGCGTGCCTCTGATTGGTGCCCCCGACTGGGGGTGCGCCGCCATTTTACGTGGGCGGGCCAATTAAGGCCCGCCCAGTGTGACATCCGCCAGGAAGCGCTGAGCATTCCCGGTGCGGGTGGGAGGGGATTCCCTAAGACGAGAGTGCGCTCTATCACACATGCGCACGGAAGAGCGCACTCATCCCCCTGAGGCTAAGTGCTGCCTCAGGGAGATCGGCTCCAAATTCAAAAATGTTAAAAATAGAAAAATAAAATTTCCCTGACATGTGCCTTGATGTGACACCGTCACATGAGTTGGGACATGTCCATCGCTTTTAGTTAAACTTTGATTAAATTTTTAAAAACCTACCTTGAAGCCTCACCCCGCCCGTGGATGAGGTTTCATGCTTTCTCTGAAGCCCGTCAGGGCTCCCGGCCTGCCCGCCAAGCTTAAGGTTGGACGGGCAGGTCCTTTAACTACTGTAATTACTTTTTAAATGGCCTCAACTGGCCGTTGACAGGTCGGGCTGATTCGGCTGCGCCCCCACCAACCTGAAAATTGAATTGACGTGGGGTGACATCGGGAGTTCCGCCTGACGTCAATCCTCGACATTTTACGCATCGGCGAGCGGGTCCTGCCCCCCCCACACGCCAACCAGGAAATCCTGCCCAGTGCAACGCTCCCCGAATACTGTACTGGAGGGTCAGTGTAGATTTTCATGCATAGGGGCGGAATTTTCCGCTCCCGTTGGCGGTGGACATGTTTGGCGGCCTGAGCGGACAACATGGCGAGAAGGCCAAAAATTGGTTTAACGCTGTCGCGAAACCAGTTTGCGATCGTCCGCTCCACCCGTCAACGGGCGGGTTGCATGTCCCACCACTGCACGTCGGGAAACTAATTTCAAAACTTTAGCATCCAATTATAAGCCCTGCTCACCGGAATCATACCTCCCCACTCTGGATCGTCCAGGCACGTCGGTGTGATTGCACGCTGATGTGTTTCACATCTGTACATAAGCGACATGCACCTGATGAGCTGCACTTCACTCGGGACTTCGAGGTTTGTTTGCCCACCTTGCTTCGGGCAGCACTCGCGGTCATCAGCACCAGGCTTCGCAGGCAGCACCACATCACTTTTAGGGGGACTCACGGGCAGGTCTCTACCTACCAGACCAGCCATAAGTGGGAGTGACTTTTCAATGGCTACAGGGCTAGGGCTTGCTTGGGGAAGGGGGACAGAGGGAGAAGGCCAGGGATGAGGCTGCAGGGTGAGGGCTGTACTGGTGGAGTGGGGTATCCCAGGGTGTGTGTGTGGGGGCACATATGGGGCTGTGCAAGTGGCCTCAAGATGGTGAGGGCTGAGGAGGCAGTCTCCAGAGGAGATGAGGCCAGATGGAGATGCGAGGGTGTGTGTGAGAGAGTGACTGGTGATGTCCTTTGAGCTGGCAGTGAGTGAGATGTCAGTGAATGTGTGGTGGGCTTGTGCGTGTGAGTTTAGAGTGATGAGATGTTTGCCTTTCCCTGGACTGGATGGCCAACCTCTTCTGCGCAGCGTTGGCACTGACCACCACCTCCCAAGCTGGAGTGGTGAGATTGCTGGGCCTCCTGCAGCTAGTGCAGGGGTGGAGGACATCATAGCGGGCTTCCAAAAAGCATTCCACTGACGGGTCACTGAACTCTTCTTGGCTCTCAGGGCTGTGATGACTCGACTGAGCAGACAGGTTTCATAAAGAAACAGTAAAACTTTATTACAGAGACATCTAGGAGTGCTTGTATGCCAGATCAGTTAATTGTTGGAATGTCTCTCTGGCATGGATGTGATCTACATGCTTACGGAGGATTCTATCTCCCACTTGTACTTGGAAAGATAATGGACCAGCCTCTGAAACAATGGCTCCCGGAGCCCTACAGGGTCCACTGCTGAAATTTCACACGTATACCGTGTCACCTACACTGTGTGACCTTTACTGTCTATGTCATGGTTAAATTTCTGATTACTCTGTTACCTTCTCCTCTAAATTCAGAAACACCAAGTGTAAACGTGTACACAGATGGCATTTCATTAATAACTCTGACGGTGTTGAACCTGTAGTCGAATGTGGTGTTGTATGGTAACAAGAGAAATTGAGAAAGTCAAGGTTCCAGAGTGCCTTCTGATAAATTTTTCATTCTAGACTTGAAAGTTTGTACAGCCCTCTCAGTTAGACCATTCGATGAGGAATGCCAAGGAGCTGTCTTTATATGGCGGATTCCATTCAGATCCATAAATTTCTGAAACTCGGTGCTAGTAAAGACTGTACCATTATCAGAAACGACAATTTCAGGAAGGCCATGAATGCTAAAACAGTGATGCAGCTTCTCAGTAGTTGCGTTCGATGTTGGCGATTTGACTTCATATACATCCATCCATTTTGAACGGGCATTTACAATTAACAAGACCATGGTACCTAAGAATGGTCCCACATATCAATATGTAGCCGAAACCAGGGTTGACCGGGCCACTCCCATTGATGCAGGGGAACCAAAACAGGCAACTTCTGTTGTTGCTGACGATGGAGACAGTGCTTGATCGTGCTTTCAATGTCACTGTCAATGCCTGGTCACCAGACACAGCTTCGCATGAGCATTTTCATCTTTGATATGCCTGGATTGGCCACCCTTGCAAAACAAAGTCTCTGACTTTCAACAAAATTGGATCTCTGTTCGTCCAGTTTCTAATTTGTTTTGCGCACAAAGAGGTAGAATCTAAGAAATTCAAAATAGCACTAATTCTTGTGGAACGGGAGTATTTACAATACTATCTGATAGCGGGAGATGACTGAGTGCTTTTGCATTTGCAATATGTAAGCCAGGACGGTACATCAACGTATACTCACATGCAAATGATGTCAGAGCCCAGTGTTGTATTCTTGCTGATGCTGTTGGCGGAATGGCCTTGTCCTCACTGAATAATCCCATGAATGTTTATGGTCCGATACAATGGTAAAATGTCGCCCATGTAGGCACTGGTAAAACTCTTTTATAGTGAATACTACTGATAATCCTTCTTTTTCTAGCTGAGAATAGCCCTTTTCAGCTGTGGAGAGGGTTCTCAAGACATAGCCAGTGGACCTATCTGATCCATTTTCCATTCTATGCGATAACATGGCTCCTTCACCATAAGGAGAGGCATCACATGTCAGTACCAACTCTTTCGATGGGTCATTGTGTACCAATAAATACAATGAATGCAACAACTTCTTTGCTGTCACAAAAGCTTCTTCCTGTTGTGACCCCCGTGGCCAATGGCAGTTTTTTTTCAGCAGCGAGTGTATTGGTGCCAACACAGTTGATAGGTTAGGTTAGAAGCGGCTATAGTGGTTGATCATACCCAGGAAGGACTTGAGTTCTGTTACATTGGACAGTGATAGTGCATCTTTTATTGCCTGAACTTTATCTCCCACAGGATGCAAACCCCTGGCGTCCACCCTGTGACCTGGATAAGCTACTTCTGATAATTGAAATGTGCATTTTTTTCCTCTTTAACTGTACGCCGGCTTCCATGAACCTTCTCAATACCTCCGTCAAGTTGGCCAAGTGTTCAGTCTCGGTTGAGCCAGTGATGAGAACATCACTCGTGGGAGTCCTTGTAGAAGACTCTCCATTGTTCTCTGAAAAATAGCACATGCTGATGAGACTCCAAAGGGTAGACGAGTGTACTGATAGAGACCCTTGTGTGTGTTAGTAGTCACGTACTCTAGCAACATGCTATCCAATTCTAATTGTTGATAGGTGTGGCTCATATCTAATTTCATATATGTCTTGCCTCCTGCCAGCTTGGTGTATAAGCCATCTATCCTTGGCATGGGGTACTTGTCTAGTTTTGCTGCTTTATTTATTGTCAATTTGTAATCTCCACATATACGTATGGTCTGGTCGGGCTTGACAACGGGAACTATGGGTGTGACCCACTCAGAAAATTGGACAAGCAGAATTACTCCCAGGCTTTCTAACCTGCACAGCTCTGCATCCACCTTTTCTTTCAGTGTATAAGGCACGACCTGTGGCCTTGAAGAAATGTGGTGTTGCCTGGAGATGGACATGTATCTTGGCATGCATGCCTTTCAGCTTCCCTAATTCATCCCAAAAAACCAGGTTGTATTTCTTCGGAAGTTCTGGAATTCCATCTGATTTTAGGTGGAATATCTTGGACCAGTTGAGGTTTATCTCCTGTAGCCAATCTCGATCTAAAAGATTGGGTCCCTCTCCTTTCACGATTATCACAGACAGTTGGGCTGTCTGTTGCTTGTAACAGACCGGGACAGTGGCGATGCCCTTGACTTGAATAGGTTCTCTTGTGTAAGTTCTTAACTTAGCAGTTGTCCACTCCAAGTTTATTGGCTGTCTTCCTTCATTAAGGTACCTGAAAGTGTGCTCTCCAACCACCGTAGGTGAGGCACCAGTATCCACTTCCATCCTCAGTGGCTTCTCATTTACTTGTACTGTCCCCCTAATAGGCTCAGTTTTCACAGCAGTTACATTACGCAGGGAGTACACATCAGCATTAGCAGCTTCAGCCTTTGCCATATCCGTTAACTCGATCATGTATGGTTGCTGTTTTGCAGACTGCTTCATCTTTGTTCAGCATTGCCTAACCACGTGACCCTTCTTATTACAGTAATGGCATTCTGCCTCTCTGAATTTACAAGTATCTGCTCCGTGGTCACCTCCACATCTACATCAATTTTGTCTTGAAGTCGATGATGAAGCGTTTCTGTTAGGCTTCTTAATGTTTCTCACAGTGGCCATTGAATTGCACTTTAATTCTGCAGGTCTGGTTTTCGCGCCACGATTGGCGGCAGGTTCCTGCCCAATGTGAAGTACGGCGCCATTGTCCATGTGTTGCAAAGCCTGCGAGTCTCTTGTAGTGCTTTCCATGGCGAGGGAGATTTCTAGGGCCCCGCTTAAAGTCGATATTGATTTCAGCAAGCAAGTGTCGCTGTATGGCGTCATCCTTTACTCCACATACCAGTCGGTCCCGCAGTATATCGTTTAATGGGTCCCCAAAGTCGCAGTATTCCATTAACTACCTGAGGTTCTCCACATTGGTTGCGATGGGCTCTCCTGGGGCACGGACTCTTGAATTAAATTTAAAGCGCTGCATTATCACAGACGGCTCTGGCTGGGAAGTGTGCTTTCACTAGGTCCACTAATTCACTATACGAATTGGAACTGGACATGCTCGGGACAGTCAGGTTGTGAATCAGGTTGTATGTTTTACTGCCACATACGCTTAAGAGGATCACTTTCAGCTTTTGTTCAGTGGTTATTTAATTTTCTACAAAGTAAAATCCGAGGCACTCAACTTACTGGCTCCAATCTTCAATATTAGCATCATATGGATCGAATCTTCCAAACAGCAGCATGACTGATGAGTAGTTTTTTTTAAATTCGAGTTACTCACAGTAACAGGATGAGGTGCAGGGTCGAAGTTGATTTTACCCTTGTCGCCAAATGTGATGACTCGATGGAACAGACAGGTTTGTAAAGAAACAGTAAAACTTTATTATGGAGACATTTTGAAGTGCTTACACGCCAGACCCGATCTCTCATCAAAAAGCTCGCCCCCTGGATTGCCCACGCTAAGAGCTCACTGGTCGAAGCCCTTGCAGTACATCACATGACCCGTGATTGACAGGAATGAGGGACGATAGATGCAGTTATCACAAGGGCCAAGTCCTCACTGGAGCAGTCCTGGGCTGCAAGCGTTGAGAACAGTGTGGGCGGCTGCAGTTTAGGTATGGCACCCGGAGTGAGGTGACAGTGTGGCGGGCGATTCAGAAGCTGACCGCCAGTGAGGCGGCGTGTTTCCTCAGGCTGCATAATCAATGAGGCGAGAAGCGGACGATACAGCGCAAAAACCCGCCATTGCGTCCGGCGGGTAAAACATTGTTTCTTTTCACGCCTGCTACCGCACTTGGTGCAATTGTGGGGCGATTCCACCCTGGGTCTTTGGTCAACTCCTGACCCAGAGGTGAGAATTCTAATCACTGAGCCACAGCTGACACTCTGGTTGGCTCTGCCTCATTTGTGGAAGGTGAAAATTTCATGGGCTTGAGAGAGTTTTTTTCCCCCTCTCCTCTCTCCCTATCTGTTTGGAAGGCAGTGACTCACCTGAGGTACTGTTCCACAGGTGTCCTTAGCAACCTCCTGCTGCCTTTTTATCTGCAAGAGGACCTTATTTGTTTGTGAACCTAAAACATTCCCGTAACCATGGAGATGCCTCGCAGTCAACCTAATCTTCTTCAAGCCCAAATTTTCCAATCTGGGAAGAGCCTGTCTGAAAGCGGAGTGGAGTTTTATGCTCCATGCGATGAGGTTTTAACCCGCTGTCATTTCTGAGGCCTCCTTTTTAACAATTTTCATGAGCTGCGAGTATCAGAAGTGCCTCAAATGGAGAGTTTGCCTCATGGCGAGGTGGTTTGAGAAGTTGCATGCTGGTACAAGGTGTAAAATCTGTTTTATAGGATACAGGTATCATCGTTTGCCCTTAAAAAAGCTTTTATTGATTTAAGTTAATGAACTCCATTCATTTGGGTTGAGTTAAATAGGTTAGAGAGAGCCAGGAGACATGAGTATCAGTCATACAAACAAGGAGTTGTTGGATTTCGGGAGGTATTTCTTTACACAAAGACACACACAGGCCTTTGAAACAAATTATCAGCTCATTCAATCAATGTGGATTTGCTGAATCATTCAAATGTTTTTATTGCTGATTTCCAGCATTTTCAATTTTACATCTTTATGCATTCTAATTTAGTTGATTGACGAAATTGCTTATAGACAAAGAGAAAGAATTATATCATCGTTCCTTCAAGCGTCTCTCCCTGGGCTTTTGAACTTATAATTGAAATAATTACATTTATTAATACTGGTTCAAAAACCAATGCTATGTGAAGATTGTCAAGATTCTGCAGGTTTGCTCTACAACGTGTTGGAACATCCTCTGGTCATGAAAGGCGCTATATAAATGCAAGTATTTTTTCAATCATTTGAAGGGGCAGGCTGGGTTGGGCAGGTGTGAGGTCACCCTAGGACAAAGCAAACTCAACCTGTTCACTTAAACACAGGGTCATGAGGACTTGAAACGTCAACTCTTTTCTTCTCCGCTGATGCTGCCAGACCTGCTGAGTTTTTCCAGGTAATTCTGTTTTTGTCACCTGTTCACTGCCCCAGTATCACCAGTTCCACTGAGCAGTGTGAAACCCATCAGGAAGAATCTCTCAAAACAGTCTGCAGCTTGTCAAAACTAATGCCCACATTAAGGATATTCTCCTGGTCAGCTTTTTTAACCACATTGGAGGAGGATAAAGATTTCAGTGATTCCCAATACATTCACACTCAATGACTGCCTAGTTCTTTGTATGACTGTGAATAATCTATTGTGGAAATTCTCATTTTAAAAATGAAATCTCTTTCAACTGCTCGTCTTGGAGTATACTTAGTTTTCTACAAACCAGAAGTTGTACTTTTATATAAAGTGCAATAACAATTATCCCAATTGCAGTAATCTTTATACTGTACTTTGCCTCGTCTCAAATTATGTTTTCAATTAATGCAATACAGCCAAATACAAAAGGCAGATCAAAGCCTTGACAAACTATATCAATATATTCATTTACGTCTGCAGGTCACAAAGCAACAACTAAAACAAATAGCGTAATAATCAATAATACTAGAATAGTATAATAATCAATCAGAAGTCTCCTTAACGTTGTCCCACTTTTTGAATCTCCCTGAGAATAAGATAGAGGCGATTTTGTTGAATGAGCCCTCGTGTTACCATTGCAGCAAAACTATCCTCTTTGACTCTCTCACCAATGAATATTTCTTGCCAGGTTAAGGTGGAAGGTGATTTCATAACCTGAAAAATGTTGACATTTTTAAAAAGCGTTGTTTCTTTGCTCCCAATATGAATGCACATTATTATCTCAATTGTCAATAGGAGTTCTAAACAAAAGCATTAATAAAGTCTTCCTGATTTGATCAAATACTTCTTTCATCTCGTGATTTTCTGCACAATGGCGGTTTTAAGACCTAACCGCTAATTGGAACACTCTCAGGTCTGCTGACAATACTCAGCCCGCTGTATTGACCAGCCAAGTGTCACCAGGGATAAGCATCAAACACTTATTGGAGTTGAACACATTGAACATTAAGATCAAATGCCCATTATGAACCAAAGGATTTTAAGCTTTAAAAATAAAATGAACAGAATTGACATATTGTCAATCGCTGTCTTTTAAGTAAAACCTCTGGTAATATCTATAGTTGGACGCGGGAAAGGAAATTATAGTTTTGTTGCTGAAATGATGAGTGATGTAACGATCAGGAGGTCTAAAAAAATACAAGAGAAAAGAAAAGGAAGGAAAGAAGGAAAGATGGATAGATGGGTAGATGGATGGATGGATAAATGGGTAGATGGATAAATGGGTAGATGGATAAATGGGTAGATGGATAAATGAGTAGATAGATAAATGGATAGGTGGGTAGATATTTGCCAGGGCACCGGGAATAACTTGCCTGCTGTTCGTCAAAATAGTGCCCCGGGAGCGGGATCTTTTACATCTAGCCGAGCAGGCAGATGGGGCCTCGGTTTAACAGCACATCTGAAAGACGGCATCTCAAGGTGAGATACGCGTGCAGCTACTTATTTTGTGTTGTGCTTTAAAGCTCTTAAGACACAGCAGAACACTTTGTCCTGGGTGTGCTTCAATGACTGAAGTTAGCATTAATGCATTCTGCAAGGAAGGTGGAATTCTGCAGTCGTAAAATTCCAATTACCAGGGGCATAACTCAGCTTGTGTACAAAGGAGGAGAGTCAGTCATCTCAAATAGTTATTTTTCCACAAAAGAAAATGCGATCCCCAAGGCTTAATTATTGTGTTACGCCAAAAATAACATTAGACAGAGATTGGAGTGGAATATTCAGTCACTTACTGTTGCAGGTGAGGACTATAAATTTTATTCTGCTAGCTATTATTTTTCTTCAGCTCTCTGTCTGAAGGTAGGGTGAGGAGGTGTGCCCTGAATCTACCTCAGCTGGAGGGGGAATCAGATCATGCTGTTGCCACTATGCTGAACTGTACACTAGCCGTCTAGCCAACTGAACTAACTGTCCCTCTGCCTGCTATATGTGCTATTGATTGGATTAAAGAATTAACATGTGCATCTCCTTTTAAAAGGCAAACTGAAAAGTTATTTACTCTTATAAGTTGGTATTTGTGCAGCACTACAAACCTTGCATTTATATCTCTAAGTTACATCCTTGCTGTCAGAGTAATGTTATATTGTATTGTATTGTAATGTTGCACATATCTTACATTAATTCTGGTTGTTTTTTATTTGTTTGATACCACTCAATTTTGAAGCAATTCCATTTAAACTGAACACACAAAACAGTCCAGCGCTGTAGTTCCCATAGCTTGAATGGGATTAGTTTATAGTGGCTGCGCTGTGAACTCTAGGGGTTTAATTTGCTCTGTGCATTGGAGCTAATGCACGTGTTAATTGTGTATTTAAGGGGCAGTAATTTGTGTGATTTGGCATTAATTGAGTAGACTGTAAGTGTTGCACATGCTCCTAAATTTGCTTTTGGAATATTTCCAACATACAGACGCTTTTTTTTTTGCTTGTTAACTGCTTGTTCAGCACCAATTAATATGAAACATGCAAATTTACTGAGTATTTAACTTCACTCCCATATTGTATTAGTGTCACTCATTTAAAGCTTCTACAAATATACCAGAGGGAACAAACAACTTTCTAGTAATGAGCAGAACAAGAAATATTGAGTAAAACAGCAGCCTTTTGGTGAACTCTACAATGTGGTTCTTATATCATGCTAGATGACAGAAGAGGGGTCATAGAAACAATAAATAAAGACAGTTGTTTGGTCGTACAGAGAACTTGAGTATTGCTGGAAAAGAGATTTTTTTTGTCGAAGCTTTTTGTCTTGCACTCATCAGGACAATTTGCAAGAAAATACCAATGTCAGGGGAAGCCACAACTTTATACCGTATGAGAAGAGTGTGCTGATTGGTTGGCAAATGGACTCTGATTGGTAGAAGTGTTGCCATGGAGAATATACCAGTTGATGGTGACTGACAGTTAACTGCCAAACATTGTTTGAAATTTAAACCAGGCAACTTGACTCTGATTGGTCCAGACATTGCCTTGGGAGATGAACCAGTGAATGGCTGTTACTTATTTTGTTTAGCTGAAACAGGCGCAATGTGTGTAACATGTCCTTTCTGTCTGCAAAGAACAGGGCCCTGGGTATTAATATATGTAGCTTCCAGTACACGCAAATGTGCCACACTGCTAGCTTGACTGACAATCTAAATTGGTTATCAGTGTTAATTCTTAGCACACTGAGGATTATTTAGCAAATGTTGTCCAATCGCGGAATCACATCTAATGTTTGACATTGTGTTTCGAGTTTTACAAGCACGGGCTGGTTGGGTACAGCCTGTACCTTGCCTGTTGCAAACAGCGGAAGAGACATGCTGTTTTATACGATCTGCCAGTCTTTGGAACGTACGACCTACGTACCTAGCATCACACTGGCACTGAAATTCATATACCGCATTATTCATTTGTGTGATAGGCAGAACGTCTTTTTGGATTGTCGGCAGCATCCTGTTAGAGGTGAATACCACTCGTGTTGCTACCGCATTGTAGCAGTGTGAAACAGCTAGCTTCACCTGTTGCTCAAATTTTTGAGACACCTTACCCTTCCAGGGTAATCTGAGGTAGACTGGGCACTTTTCAGGGCTGAAAGTGACAGCATAAGGCCTGTTCATGAGTTTAGCGCGTTATACAGTTTGAAATGATCTGATCAGGGTAGCCATTATCCCACAGGATGTCTTTGATGTACCCTATTTCAAGCATCAAGCTTGCATGGCTCGGGCCTTATTTACGAGGTTTCCGATAAGGCCAATCTTATAGTTCCCACACACTATAAGAATCCCAATGCGTATATTGACCAGTGAAGGTAGGCTTGTGGTAGACCGTGGTAGAGAACCGTCTGGCAGACATGCAAGGCTGTAATGAGGTCAGGAGCTGAGTGGCCCTGGTGGAACCAAACTGAGCGTCAGTGAGCCAGGCTATTGTTAAGCAAGTGCTGATTGATAGCGCAGTTGATGACCTCTTCCATCAATTTATTGATCATCAAGAGGAGACTAATGGGAAGGTAATTGGCCGGGTTGCATTTGTCCTGCTTCTTGTGTACAGGACACACCTGGGCAATTTTCCACATAGCCCGGTAGATGCCAGTGTTGTAGCTGTACTGGAACAGCTTGGCTAGGGGCACGGCAAGTTCTGGAACACAAGTCTTCAGTACTGTTGCCGGAATATTGTCAGGGCCCATAGCCTTTGCAGTTTCCAGTGCCTTCAGCCATTCCTTGATATCATGTGGAGTGAATGGAATTGGCTGAAGACTGGCATCTGTGATGCTGGGGACCTCCGGATGAGGCCGAGATGGATCATCCACTCGGCACTTCTGGCTGAAGATTGTTACGAATGCTTCAGCCTTATCTTTTGCACTGATGTGCTGGACTCCTCCATCATTGAGGATGGGGATTTTTGAGGGGCCTCCTTCTCCAGTGAGTTGTTTAATTGTCCACCACCATTCACAACTGGATGTGGCAGGACTGCAGAGCTTAGATCTGATCCGTTGATTGTGGAATTGCTTAGCTCTGTCTATCACTTCTGCTTATGCTTTTTGGCATGCAAGTACTCCTGTGTTGCAGTTTCACTAGGTTGACGCCACATTTTTAGGTATACCTGGTTTAGTGGTAATGGTAGAGTGGGGGATATGCCAGGCCATGAGGTTACAGATTGTAGCTTGAGTATAATTTTGCTGCTGCTGATGGCCCACAGTGCCTCATGGGCACCCAATCTTGAGTTGTTGGATCTGTTTAAAATCTATCCCATTTAGCAATTTGGTAGTGCCGCACAACACGATGAAGGGTATCCTCAGTAGGAAGACGGGACTTCACTAGGACTGTGCAGTCACTTCTATCGATACTGTCATGGACAGATGCATCTGCAGCAGGCAGGTTGGTGAAGATGAGGTCAAGTATGTTTTTCCCTCACCACCTGCCCCAGGCCCAGTCTAGCAGTTATGTCCTTTAGGACTTGGCCAGCTTGGTCTGTAGTGGTGCTACCAAGCCACTCTTGGTGATGGACATTGAAGTCCCCCACCCAGAGTACACCCTCAGTGCTTCTTCCAAGTGGTGCTCAACATGAAGGGGTACTGATTCATCAGCTGAGGGGGCGGGGGAGGGGATGCAGTATGTAGTAATCAGCAGGAGGTTTCCTTGACTACGTTTGTCCTGATACCATGAGACTTCATGGGACCTGGAGTCGATGTTGAGGACTCCCAAGGCAACTCCCTTTCAATTGTATGCCACTGTGCTGCCACCTCTGCTGGGCCTGTCCTGCAATTGGGACAGGACATGCCCAGGGATGGTAATGGTGGTGTCTGGGACATTTTCTGTAAGGTATGATTCTGTGAGTATGAATATTTCAGGCTGTTGCTTGACTAGTCTGTGAGACAGCTATTCCAATTTTGGCACAAGCCCCCAGATATTAGTAAGGAGGACTTTGCAGGGTTGACAGAGCTGGATTTACCATTGTTATTTCTGGTGCCTAGGTCGATGTCAGGTGATCTGTCTGGTTCCATTCCTTTTAGACTTTGTAGCAGTTTGCTGCAACTGAGTAGCTTGCTAAGTCATTTCAGAGGGCAGTTAAGGGACAACTACATTGCTGTGGGTCACACGTAGGCCAGACCAGGTAAAGACAGCAGATTTCCTTCCCGAAAGGGCATTTGTGAACCAGATGGGTTTTTATAACAATTGACAATGGTTTCATGGTCATCATTAGACTTTTAATTCCACCATCTGCCGTGTTGGGATTCAAACCCAGGTCCCCAGAGCATCACCCTGGGTCTCTGGACTACTCATCCAGTGACGATGCCATGATGCCACCTGCTCCCCTATGGTTAATATCTTCACCCATAAGAATGTCCTGGCTGGATTTGGGTTAATGGCACTCCTGTACAAAGACATTCAGACTGACATAGATGACTCTTCCAAAATCTGTGGTTAGGTTTCTCTTTAGGTTACATTATCATCATTCATTCTCATATAGAGCAGTGACTACTTGGGATTAAACTATCTCTTTAATGTAAGGAAAGATGCCAAACTCCTTTACAGGAGCATTATCAGGCAAAACTGCCACAGGAGGAAATGTTAGGAGAGGTGACAAATGGTTGGTGAAAGCAATGTATCATAATTGGCAATCATGGTCACATATATGACAATTGACAGTAGTTATTGCTGCTTACCTCTATTCAAATTGGACTCCTCCTTCCATTGCATTGAGAGGTGTCAGCTGTGGCTCAGTTCATAGCACCCTCGCCTTTGAATCAGAGGGTTGTGGGTTCATGTCCCACTCCCGGAAACCAAGAACTGTGATTGTACTCGAAAGAGTTGCAATCTGTGACTGTTGATAACTCGAAAGAGTTTCCATTGCATTGAGAGGTGTCAGCTGTGGCTCAGTTCATAGCACCCTTGCCTTTGAATCAGAGGGTTGTGGGTTCATGTCCCACTCCCGGAAACCAAGAACTGTGATTGTACTCAAAAGAGTTGCAATCTGTGACTGTTGATAACTTGAAAGAGTTTCCATTGCATTGAGTTCTTGATCTCACATGTAACTGTCTCCTCCACATTCTTCCTAATGAAGTTCTGCCCCGCTGATCAATAAAGGGCATGTTTTATTCCTTCGCATCATTGGTGCTAATTTACAGGGTCTCATCGGCACATGAGCTTCTTTGTTTTTATTTTTATTTTTTCTATCATCATTCCAATCTGCTCCTTTCCCAGCTGGGTTTGTGCTTGGAGTATTAGATTGCCCTCCTTGGACCGGTATCTCTTCCACTGTGAAATAGTTGGCACCCGTTGCCATAATTAGCAAAGTAAGTCAGTGCACAATAAGCAAATGAAACCTCTGGAGTGCTGCACGCATGTCCATGTGGAAGAGATTTTTGTCAAGACCAGTGGAGTGCGTCGCACTCTGTAGACAATTATCCTCTAATTGTTCACCACATTCAAAGTGAATGTGCCACTTTCTCTCCTGATAAAGCAGGGACAGAATTGTCTGGTAGGCTGCACCAGTTCCTGCCTGACTGCCTATCAATATAGTTGTACCCACATTGTAGTCTTTGTAAACTTGAGGCAATGGTGCCTGTGTCCTAACTCACACCAAGCCCCATTCGCCTATCATCCCTATGTTCACTGCCTTCCATTTTAACATTCTCATTCTTGTTTTCAAATACGTCCAGGGTTTGCACCCCCCCTCCCTATCTCTGTAATCTCCTTCGAGATGTCTTTATTGTTCTCATTCTGGCCTCTTGAGCATCTCCGAGTTTAATTGCTTCACCATTGGTGGCCGTGCCTTCAGCTACCTGGGCCCTAAGCTCTGGAATTCCTTCCCTACACCTCTCCGCCTCTCTACCTCGCTTTCCTCCTCAAGGCACCCCTTAAAATCTACCATTTTGACCAAGCTTTTGGTCATCTGGCCTAATATCTCTGGCATGTTGTCATATTTTCTTCTAAGCTGCTCCTGTGATTGTGTTAAAAGTGCTATATGAATAAGTACATGTTGTTGTAGTTACAGTAGCAATGTTTTATGTTCTCGTGGGATTCTTAACTGCCTTTTTCTTTTGTTGCCTGTTGGCTCACACTATGTTATGAAAGAATATCTGTGCACATTTCACTCTTGAACCACCCTGACACCACTTTAGGAAGAATATTTAGATCTACTTAAATAACTCCCTTCCCCATTGGTCTGCCCAATGCTCCCTCTGCTTTGCCATTTCATGCAAGAGCCAAAACTGACACGCCTTTAATTTTTGGCAACTGTGTTGATGCATTTACTGCCAGAAGAATGATAGATCGTTTTAATGTTAAGAGCTTTATTCTCGTTGAGTTTAACAAAGTAGGCACTTATTTTATTGGAAATGATAATCAATTGAACAAAACAACTCCTTGCAGGAAAGAGTTTCTGCTCTTTAGGAGTGGAGTGGTTTGAGGGCAAGCAATGATTGAAATGGTGCAGCAATTTATTAAATTATTGTTACTGCCATCCATTTTCACAATTTGAATGTCAGATGAAACACTTGGCGAATGTCAGGAAGATATAATAACGTGTGTGTGTGTGTGTGTGTGTGTGTGTGACTTAATTGGATTAAAGGCAGCTGGTCTGAAGGCTTTGATGTAAACACAGTCAACATTGGGGAAGTTTAGAATGTAAGGTGTAAAAGGACATTTGCATTTTTAAATAAACTAGACTAGATTGTTTTCAAAGAAGGGGTGAAATGTGTCATCTAGCCAGGTGAAGTTTAGAAACAGTGTGTATATTTTCCCCAAAAATTACCGGTAGAACTTAGTGCTATGAAAGATTTTTATTATTAGGAAGGTAAAGTCCAAAGACATAGTGAAACAATGGGAATTTGCATTCAAAGGGGAAAATATGTATAAAGGAGCGAAGGCTGCATGTAAAGGTAGGCATTTTTAAGATCTAACAAGTGTGAAAAGCCTTCAGCATCTACGCCTCAAGCTGCTGTTTTCAAAGAACTAAAGTTACGAAAATTCACGTTGAATTCGACTGGTTCAGGGTATTGTGTATCATCTTGCCTGGGGCTTTTAAAATCTATGTGTCTTACTGTTGCCTTAACGCAAGTGTAACTGTGAGTCAGATTAATTAGGGGATTTAGAAGTTATCATAGTAGTAATTTGTAGATGTAATATGTATGTGCTTAAAATCATTTCTCTTATTAATAAATGTTTAATCTAGTTTTGTAAAAACCTATAAGATTTGGTGGTCTTATTTCTACTGAATTCAAGGCAGGCATCTCGAAATTTATACAAATTCCCAAACAACTTGTGGCAGTTGTTTCAAGTTTCCCTTTGGGATTTGAACAACTCAGCATTTACCACCAGCCATGCCATAACAGTGAATTATTATATCAATTGTTATATCCAGGAAAATAAAATGGTCTCAATATTAACATGCTTGCAAAGCATGGGGAAATGGGGAGGTTCAAGATTAAATACTGGAAAAGCATTCCCAATGCACTGCGCACACGCCTTTTTAATGGTGGTGATAATGTGGTGTTCGAGTGTCCTATGTGGTGAGACAGGGTACTTCAATAATATATTTAATTCGGGCTCCCAGGGTTTGACCTGATGTAAAGTTCACTGGTGCCATGAAGTTTTCCCCAGGGACCAGGAAACCCGGCAGTAGGAAGGAGATGGAAGCTGCTGGCTACACTAGGTAAATGCCTTCCACAGCAAGACTGCTCCTCACTGGCCCGTCACCGAAGCCTTTGGCCTCTACCCGTTATAATCGCCAATTCTCCCTCCCCGTTGCTGTGATGGCAAACATTTGTCCCTCCCAACTGCTTGGGACTGCTCCCAAGGGCCTCCTCCCTCCCAGGCACCAGCCTGGCTGTCAATTTGCTAGCTGTCGGGCGGGAAACGGATCAAAAAATTGGTAACGAGGGATTTATGTTTGACCTGAGAATCAATCACTGAGAACCTAACCACAGCTTTGATTGTTTGTGCCCTTACGCCTTACAGCAGTAGCTGCCAATGTCTAACTTAAGACTGGTGAAAATGCTATAGTATAAAGTGCTGTTATACTGATAGGTTGCTGGCAGCAGTGGGTATGTGCCTGCATACTATGAAGGAGACAAACTATGCACCTCCAGTGGTGTATCCACACCTGAAAGTTTTGCGGGTCTCAAAAGGTGTGGTAGCCAAATGCTTATTTCTCATTGGCTCTCTGGCGGAGGCCAGCTGTACACTTGTGCACCATAATGGGGAACATGTGTCTTCATGAACAGCGTTCCACCCTCGTACGAATATAAAACTGCCCCATTGTAAGCGACCGCTTTGGAAGATGATTTTCCAAATCAGCTGTGACCAAGTACGAATTGCGCGACTGAGAAATAAAAGCCAATGGGGTAAATTTTAGATTCATTATCTGGCCGTAAGTCTCCCAGAAAGGACCGGCTGCCCATAGTGGAACTCACCCAACTTACATTCCATGGTGGGATGAGGTGCTTCAATGGGTGGGCAATTTGCTTTGCTGGATGGTGAACCCAAAGATTTACCCCGATGTTTTTAATCAAAAAGCTTCTGCTTTAATCAGAAGAACTATTTTGGAAAGTGTTATCATCCTAGGTCAGACCCCAAGTTGTATGTGAGATCCAGTTGGAGACCAATAACTTTTTGTTTAAAGTAGACAAAGTTTGAGATTCAAAACACTTGCCCAGAGGTTAAAGCCACAATATTCCATAGGTTTTAAACAAACAAAGATAAACTTTACAAGGTCAGAAAGATAAAACAATTTACAATATCTATCTTATACGCTAACATTCAGGGTTAATATGGGGTACATGTGAATTAACAAGCCAACTGTGGTCGAACACACCACACTACATAATAACTGACAGATGCAACCAAGACAGAGTCCATGGATTTCTCAACAACCCACCCAAACGTCAGTAACACAGTGAGTCAACCAATTTCACTGAAATTCTATCTTTCTCACAAGGATTCCAGTCTTCACCTTTGAAGATCCAACCTTGGCATTCTCTCCAAAAGTCCCTCCAACTTGGACAGCACCAACAACTGCCCACCTCACAGGGTTTCAATCTCGTCTCCTGAGATTCTGGTCCCCTGGATTCCTGAGTATACACTTAAGCACCAATCCACAAGCACAATGTCAGCAGTTTGGCAGCGCCAAGCAGGACACCACTGCGCCAAAGAGATACCTTTTCCCCAGCAGCCCACAGCATAGTCACCAACCTTTGGCTGCTTTCTTCATTTAAAGCCTGCTCCCTGCAGCCCTTTTCCTGTTTGGAGCCTGTTTTTGCGCTCCTCTCTTTTTAACTGAACTGGGACCTTTTCCTGTCCCTGTCCCCTCTCTGGGACTCTTCTTTTGGGACCTCTCCCTGTTCCCTCTCCCTGTCATCTGCCTGGGACACCTGCCGACAACGGGGCTCCGCAGCTGGTCACCTGACCTGGGTGGTTGTGCCGTTTTTCCTTCTTGCACAGGCGAGCTGGGTTCACAGAATGTGCATGTGCAATCGTCTCCCAGTCTGTGCATGGGCAAGAGCTCCGAGGTCCATTTGGAGTTGAAGTTCCCGACCTCTGCACCCATTGAGGTAAGTATAGCTTTCATAACAAAGGAATGAATACAATAATTGAAGTTAATAAAAGACAGCTCTACCTGTCTCTACGAAATAGAATGCCAAAGGCAGTTGACATGGATCATTAACTCTATCCTCAATACTTCCTCCCTGAGGAACTTGGTTCAGTTTCTCTATGCAACGCAGATAATTGGAAACAAAAACAGAATTACCTGGAAAAACTCAACAGGTCTGGCAGCATCGGCGGAGAAGAAAAATGTTGACGTTTCGAGTATAATTGGAGGTGGACTTTATGTGGATGCTACTTGTCGGTGTTAAAAGAAGATAAAATGCCATATAGGGGAAGTGACGGCATGCTGTAAGCTGCCATTGACAGATCTGGGCTTTATTAAAGGTATGAACTGTGAAGAGAGGCTTTGGTGCTAACTAATCAAGCCTTCAACCAATATTACCAATATTAATTTCTAATGTCATATCATGTCACATTAAGCCCTTACAAGAGGAATATAAACCATTTAAAAAGATTCTTTTCCTAACATTAAGCAACTTAAAAATTAAATTCGTGGTCAGAGTTTCATCTATTGAAAAACAAACAGATCTTTGTCATGATAAGATGCACTTTCTGTTCTGCTACACAGGAAGCCCATTGGGTGAAGGTTAGAACTCGAGCCAATCTTTACATACTCCTTTATTTATTTACAGAGTTATGAACTGACTGGATTTCTCTGCCGAGAGTTGGCATGGGCTCGATGGGCCAAATGGCTTCCTTCTGTGCTGTAATGACTCTCTGGGCAGGAAACAGAGGTCAGGACTGTGTCCAGCTGTCGAACCCGCCCTTATGGGGAAACAGTCAGTCACTGTGATGTTCAAGGGGGTGCATTTGGAGATGGGCTTGCCATCCAATTAAAGACTGCAGGTGGGCTCTCAAAGTTGGACGACCAATCGGAGGCCTTCAACTAGAAAGGAGCAGCAGGCTGCTATAGAGGATAAGTAAGGGACAGGGCGCTCGCTTGGGTGTGTTAATTAAATATTAATTGGATGCTTAATTGTACTCAGGCATCAACTGGTTATTAATGTGTACTCCTATATATATAGGAGCAGAGTCCAGGCAGTAGGTGGTTGAGGGAGTCATTTGGTCTGATTGGCTGTCCTGCTTCTGTGGCTATGTGTTTCTGGAAAGGGAGCATGTGGTATCCACTGGTTTGCTTGAGGCCTTTGTGGCTGGTGGGCATCATTGGCCTCCAAAACAACATATTGATTTAGTTTAAGAGAGAGAGAGAGTGCGAGAGAGAGGTACTGACTTTCTACCCCTCTTCTGTGGCTATGTTTGTGGCTGGGCATCCCTGGAGAGGGAGGCATGTGACACCCGCTGATATGTTTGAGTTCTTCTGTAGCCAGTGGGTGCCACAGGGTCTGGAGTGCATCATAAAACCCAGGGACATTATTTTAATTTAATTTGATAAATTTCCTTGTCTTTTGGTTATTATGTCCCCCTTCAAGGGGCTGTTAACTTGTTCATTAGTTAATTTGTTAATTAGTTTATTTTTATTGATACTCAAGAGTATAAAGAGTCAATGTCCCTTTAAGGGTCTGTTAATTGGCTCATTCGATTTATTCATTCACTTGTTTATTTTAACTGGTACACTCTGAATATAGGAGTAGACTGAAACTGTTTTTTGGGTTAGGAGGTGCATGTTTGCAATATGTACCTCTGCAAATAAAAGTTTCTGTAGTATGTAAAGATTGGCTCCAGTTCTAACCTCTACTGGATATCCAGATTAGAACAAGGGGTTCCCTATCCACACCGACCAATACCACGGGTGTGAAATGTGTGCACTGACATGTGGGTAAGGGCTTGGAAATGAAATTTTATTGATGGTTAATGAGGCCTCCACCATCTTCACTGCCACTTGTCCCAGTTGAAAGCAGCGGCGGGGGGGCTACCAGACATCTCCCACTCAAAGTTCAGCAGAAGGAGGCAACAAAATTTGGGAGGGGGGGTGGGGGTGCAGAAAGGATCTGTGCATTCTCCATTGAATCAGCAGCCTCCAAAGCTTGTTTCTAAAGTGTTGACTGGTTTTTTGAGCAGCTTTGTGGCTGCTCTCTTTCCTTCCTGCTGCAGCAAGGCTTTGCGGCTCACTCTGGTGACCCACCCTGGGAGAGACCTGAGATATCATTTTCTCCATGCGGGTAGCCTCTTGGCTGGAAACTTAACCTGAATCCGTAGCGCCTCCCTGGTGGGAGGAAGCACTGCCCCGCCAGAGATGTCCACCAATCAGGAAACACAAACCTTCCGCGTCCTAAACGCCTTCTGTGAGGAATAAAACTTCCTGTCACCTTCCTTCGCAGTGATCATTTTAAATGAACGTCCTCTGGTTATTGACACGCTGACCAATGAAAAACAGTTTCCTTTTTCCCCCCTATTCACCTTACTGAAACTCTTCAGGATTTTCATAAACACGCTTGTGGGAGGATTACACCTTGTACTAACTTAACCTGAGATTGGGAAACCTCCTTTCTAATTTGAAGGTGTGTAGCAGGTAATTGGAAAACTGTTTCTGACTATTATGACTCCATAGGCAATTTGAAACGATCCCCTTAGGTGAGCAGGTTTTGCACATCGTTACATTACATTCGCTCCAAGGACACTGTGACTACCAGCTGCTCTTGTTCAATTGCTTTAGGCCTTAGCAATAAGCATTCAAACCGTCCCACTTATGCTGCATCACACAGCCAGTTCTAACCAAGCAATCCCCATGACTAATTAATCAACATTTGTGTGGGTACAATAAGGGAATGGCAATTATACATCCCAATCTAACCCCACCGTGCATTTTTGTTTTGCTGCTGTCTACCAATTGATGTATTGTACTCACAATTACAGAACCAGGGAAGAGAGGGCTAAGTTTGTATTCCTATTTTGTGCTGGTTATCCTTAAAACCAACGCTGCTGGGAAGTTTAATAAAAGCAAAATACCGCGGATGCTAGAGATCTTTCATAAAGACGGAAAATGCTGGAAAAGCTCAGAGAGAGAGGAACCGAGTTGTCCAATGTGACTCCTCTGAACTGGGGACTTTAACATTGATACCAGATTGAAACCGGCATGGGCCTGCTGTTGTGTGAACAGGTCCCGTTGTAAGGCCTGGATAAATGCCATTCCGAGCATTTGAAGGCATGGTTTCCTTCTGGCGAATATGACAATCCTATTCATACTCCAGGAGGAGTTTTCCCCTCTGTGTTATACATCCCTAACCAAGGGGTGGCCCGGCTGCAAGATTTTATTTTTAATTTAAGTTTCAAAAACTTTAGAGAGAGCGTGCCTCCTGAAGCAGCAGTTGCTTCACAGCTGACAAAATATCGACAGGCAGAAAACCTAGACCAGAACGTTCCAGGAGAAAAAGTGGTGGAAGTAAAATCCATAAAATCTTTTATAAGGAAACTAGGTGAGTATCTGATAACAAAAATTATTCAAGAGTATGTGGGAAGACTGAGGATGAAACTAAAGCGAGGTTGTTCTTTCAGAGAGCTGGTGCTGAGGTAATGAGTCAGATTACTTCCTTTTGTGACAACAAGTCCATTGGTTCTGCAGTTCTCTCTGATTTGATGCTTGAAATGGGTTCTGGAAATCCAAAAATAAACCAATCAAGCCTTATCAGTAGCACCAATGCGCTCAGATACCTGTACGATGACAAAACATTGTTCGGGTGCTTCATATTTGTACAGTTCCATTTGTATTTGATCGTCTATTTTCAGTCTATCCCAGGAATCTGTGCTGTTAATAGCTTGTCAGTGTTGTTGGTGTTTTAGACCAATGTGCAGAATTGGAAATGCTTGCATTAAAGAAAAAGTGTGACATGCCAGGAATAACACGGTGTACAAGCCACGGAGGGGATTACATTCACTCGGAGGTGAAAATGCTAGGGTATAGAGTGCACAGATAGGACTGAGCAACACAGAAAGCATAGAAGGCATAGTGGCTTCAGAAAGTTAGCGCTGCAGTTGTAATATCACTGGACTGGTAAAGCCAAAGGCCCGACTAATGCTCTGGTGACATGGGCTCAAATCCCACCATGGCAGTTGGTGGGGTTTAAATCCAGTTAATAAATCTGGAATTGAAAGCTAGTCTGAGTAATGGCGACTGTGAAAACTATCATTGATTGTCATAAGATCCCAATTACTTCACTAATGTCCCTTAGGGAAGGAAACCTGGTGTGGCTTACATGTGATTCCAGAGCCATAGCAATGAGGGTGACTCTTCAGCACCCTCTGCAATGGCCTAGCGTGTCACTCAGCTCAAGGGGGCAATTAGGGATGGATAAGAAATGCTGGTCTTTTTAGTGAAGCCCACACCCCACCAAAGAAAAAATGTAGAAATTTGCTTTGGTCCAATTTTTGGCCTTGAAATGGTTGGAGTTCTAGCAGTCCACCTATGTGAGTCCCAATTACACACTTGTTGTGGGGTGACTGAGTTGGTACTTTAAATAGAGTCATTGAACAGACATTTCTTAGGTGGAACACATTCTGTTTATTTACACGATACTCAGCAGCTACTAATCTGTGCTTCTACACCAAACTCCACCTTTATACTTCTGCTGCTCACTGCAGACGACTGACTTCCAACTAACTACAGAGTTAGCCCGCACTACTCCACTATTGGTCATACAAGATCATGTGATCTTCCATTATAACATCCTTCTTAAAGGTATACTACACATCAGATAAAACCATAGTTACCACATCCCTCCCCCTTTACTCGGAACGTACATTTTACATTTACAATTACAATATTGTTTCAAAATAGCAAATTATTTACACTGGTAAGTAATTTCCAAATTCAGTTTTTCTGGGGGTTTCCTTATGCATGTTGACTGTCTCAACTCTACAACTTCAGATACTTTTGTTAGTAACCTCTTTCTCTGGAGTTGGCTGAACATCAGGTTCTTTGGTGGGTACCTGCAGATCTGTTTTCTCAACTCTCGTAGGTACAACAGGCACTTCAGACACATCCATACCAGGTTGAGTTCACTCAACAGGAAACGTTGACTCAGTCAATCAGTCAGTCAGATGATTTGTCTCCCTCTTCCTCGAATGATGCACATGTCTCCGTACGACGCAGCCATCCACCTTCACGTGGTAAGATAGAGGTCCAGTCACTGCACTTATTTCACCCAGTAACCACTGTGGTCTTTCTCTAAAGTTCTTCACATATACCATCCCTCCCACGGTAAACTTCCTCTCACGACTATGCCTGTCGTGTCCAGTTTTCTGACTTCCTTGACTCCTTTCCACCTTTCCCCCAAAGTTCCGCATTATTAAACTCAATCTCATCCTGAGATGGCATTCCATTAATAATTCCGCAGGTGTGACACCTGTTGTTGTGTGATGGGTAGTCCTGTAATGAAAAAGAAAGCGTGCTAGCTTGGTTGCTAAGGAATCTCCAGTTAACTTTTTCATGCCTGACTTGACCTTTTGAACTGCTCTTTCAGCCAGTCCATTTGAAGAAAGGTGGTACTGCAGAGTTTTCACATGACTGATACCATAGAGGCTGATAAACTGCTGAAACTTGCGCTCGTAAGTGCTATGCCGTTATCAAATCCGACCGCTTCTGGTAGTCCGTTCTTGGCAAAACTTTGACATAGCTTCTCAATTGTAGCAGAAGACGTCGGTGACTTCACCTCCTATATGTCCATCCATTTTGAGTGGGCATCAACAATGAGCAGAAACATTGATCCCATGAAAAGTCCCACATAGTCAATGTGTAATCTTACCCATGGTCTTCCTGGCCACTCCCAAGGGTGTAATGGAGCTATTGAAGGAAACTTTTGCAATTGTTGACACTGTACACAATTCTTCACTAAGCTCTCTATTTCTCCATGTATCCCAGGCCACCATAGATAGCTGTGTGCTGTGGTCTACATTCGGGAGATTCTTGGATGTGCACTGTGTAATTCAGATAACAATGGCTTTCATCCTTTTGAAGGAACAACCACTCGTGCTCCCCACAATAAGATACCACCCTGGCTGGCTATTTCATGTCTTCTGTTAAAAGTACAGTTTCATTTCATCAGATACAGGCTCTTGTGACCAACCATAAAGCATTTTCTTTCGTACTCTGGACAAGACTGGGTCTCGACTTGTCCTGTCTCCGATTTGTCTAGCACATACCGGCGTGGAATCTAAGAAATTCAACAACAAAACTAGTTTTTGTGGAACTGGGACATCCTCATCTTTTTCTTGTAAGGGCAAACGACTCAGTGCATCAGCGTTTGTAATATGACTGCTAGGCCTACGTACAAAAGTATACTCGTATGCTGCCAGGATCAGTGTCTTATTTGCATTCCTGTGTCTTCTTTCGATGGGCCTTCTTTCTAACACCGACTTTATACTCGGCCTCCTTTTCCACTTCCACATTGGCCAGACTGCTCCCAGACGCAAGTTCGACTCGAGTGAACTCAGTGGTTGAGTTTCCCAGAATTTCATCGCTTGCTTCTTGGAAAGTTCTGCAACTTTTGCCTCCAAAGCCTCTTTAGTTTCCATTTTTTTTTGCATTTGTTTGCTGCCTTCTGGAAACGTAAGCGTTGTTGTGTCTTCTCTGCCAACTCATCCTTCATTTTACTCAAAGAAGTGCTGAACTCTTTCTGTTTCTCTTCATATTTTTCCAGAGGCACAGGCTTAGACAGGAGGGAATCAGGTCGTGTGCGAAGGTCTTTCAGCAGGTTTTCACTTTCCTTTCGGAGGTTGTTCACCTCGACTCGAACTCCGTCTCTCAGGATGGTCTCTCCGAGTTCCTTTTGCTGTTCCGACGTGCTTTTACTTGAGACGTCCTGCGTTTCATTAGGTTGTTGAGTCCTTACACACTCCTTTTCCAAAACAGGAATGTTTTCAGCTTCCTTTTGGAATCTCATTGACCAATCAAGGTTGATTTCCCTCAGCCAGTTTCATCCTGGTGGATCTCAAGCCTCTCAATATCAACACTGGCAGCTTTGCTGATTGGCTTCCGTAATGGACAGTAACTCTGTTTAAGTCTCTAACTTGGATGTCTTCTCCCGTGTATGTCCTTAATTTGGCATCAGTTCCTTCTAAATTTAGTTGATGTTCTCCTTTATTTAAATATCGGAAGGTATGCTCGCCAATCACTATAGTGGAAACTCCTGTGTCCACTTCCACCTAAACAGGTCTGTCGTTCACTTTTACTGCTATACACATTGGTTCTGGTTTCCCTACCTTCAAATTAAATAACGAATAAATATCTGAATTTGTTGCTTCAGGCTCTTCTACACTGTAAATCTCACAGGGGTTTCTCTTTTGTTTGAAAGTCTGCCTGACTCTTTCCTTGCCCTGTTTCATTAAGTGCCCATTTCGATGACAACAAAAACATTCGATTTTTAAAAAAACTGCCAATCGTTACTAGTCTGCTTGATTCCGCCTCTGTTGCCATTATTCCTTATTTTCGCTGCTGAGTCAATTCTTTTTATTTTTCTGCTAACGGTGACTGTTTCCCGCTTCTCGGCAGAGACTTGCATTTTCACACCCTTTTCTGCTAGGGCTCCCCACCCGATGTGGAGGACGGCGCCATTTTGCACTCCCGATATGGCTTTTGAATCCCTTACTGCACTTTCCATGGCCAGCGCTATCTCTAACACTTTCTTAAAATCCAAGTTTGTTTCGGACAGTAATCTCATCCGAATCGTGCCCTCGCCACGCGCTAAACAATCTCTCCACATGTCGTTTAAAGATGTACCAAACTCACAAAGTTCTGTGTTTCAAACTCGCCACATAACCAGCAGCTGCCTCCCTGGGGTCCCTATTCCTTGAATTAAACAGGAAATGTTGCTTTGTTGCCGAGGGCTTTGGCTGGTAATGATCCTTCACGGGGTCCAGCAATTCATCAAAATTCTTTGAATCTGGGGCGCTGGGTGCCATCAATCTTCGAATTCAGCCGTAGGCTTTATTCCCGCATGTCGATAGGAAGATCGCTCGCCTCTTCTCTTCCCCCATAATCTCGTTCACTTGAAAATAGAACAATGACGTTATATTGAACGATGTTCAATATAATGAGACCAATCATCCGTGGCTGAATCGAATGGATCAATTCCTCCGAATTGTGGCACCTTTTGAGGGTATTGCTTCAACGATTTGAACCGAAACTTCTACTTACTCTGTGCGAGGTGCAGCCCGATCTAGATTCTCTTGATTTCCCGCTAAGTGATTCTACTCTCGACGTCAGTTGTCAGGTTTGTTGTATTTTCACTTTATTGGCACTTTACCCTCACTTTCCCCTTGTTTTCTCTTCGCTTTACTCTCGTTGCCAGTTTGTTGAGACTCGTGAGTCCCAATTGCATGTTTGTAGCGGGGTGACCGAGTTGGTACTTTAGATAGAGTAGTTCAGCAGATACTTCTTAGGTGAAACAGGTTCTGTTTATTTACATGATACTCAGCAGCTACTAATCTGTGCTTCTACACCAAACTCTATCTACATACTTCTGCTGCTCACTGCAGACTACTGACTTCCAACTAACTACAGAGTTAGCCCGCACTACTCTACTATTGGTTATAAAGGGTCATGTGACCTTCCATGATAACATCTTTCTTAAAGGTATATTACACATCAGATAAAACCATAGTTACCACATCCACCCCAGAGGCCTGGGAGTTTCCTGCAGTTTGGATCTCAGGCCTCACTGGTGTATTTGCAGTGAGCTACAGGTGCCTATTGTGCCTCCAGAGACAGGTTGCTGGTGTGCTGGGGTGACTGTCCCACCAGCAGCAGCGTAAGTCCTGGCGGAGGGAGGAGAACAGGAGCGGGGAGGCCTAGCACGGGCTGACACTAGCCCGCAGTAGTGCTAAGGAGCTGGGGGGCATTCTGCTACTCCTGGCTCCATAAGAAGGTTAAAAAAAATGAAGGAGAGCTTGAGAAAAGCAAGCCTGCCACACTCAGCGCTAACCTGTTTAGGAATGGGTTCCTAAATGGCATGGTGTTAGACCTCTCATTGTCGTAACACTTGTTTTAGGCAGCTGTCAGGAATGCCCGAATGTCGTCTGGCCTAATACGGGAATCTATCCGAATGGAGTGGTGGGGATTTGCCTGAGGCCAGCCCAACACCTCAGGACCCTCCGCACCCCACCCCACTGTCAATGCAATTGCATGTTTGTGCTTTGGGTGAGCGGTATCTCAATTTTGTCGACCTCGCAAGACTGTAATTTCCATCCTGCACATGGTACGGCCTCCTGCCTGGAGGTTCAGGGGTAGAGTTGTCATTTTAAGCCTTCAACAATGAGGCAATCAACTTTGCGCATTGTCCAATCGAGTTACCAACTTGGTCGGACATATCCCTGGAGGTGTCATCGTCACATGACCTCCCACACAGCCCCCACCCCCCACACTCCTGCTATTGGCCACCTAACCCAACCTTCCTCATGGCACTCCTCCTTCCTGCAACCAATCGGAAAGTGAACAGGCTGACCCCGATTGGATGATTCGGCACTGTCAGTGTCCCAATGTGCAATATTATATTTAACGATGGGCAGTTTTAAAAAAAAATTGAATGTTTTTATTGTCACCGAAATGGACACACAATGAAATAGTGCAAGGAAAGAGTCAGAAAGAGAAAACCCTGTGAGATTTACAGTGTAGAAGAGCCTGAAGCAACAAATTCAGATATTTATTCGTTATTTAATTTGAAGGTAGGGAAAAGTATTTTTACAAGTAGGCAAAAGCGTTCAAAGATGTTATTTTGAAGAAAGGCAATGTTTTTGAATGCCCCTTATGATTGTTCTCCTCAGTTACTTGCAGCCATGTCCTGGAGATTAGTCATTTAGTTCTGGAGACTCCAGGGCAATCTTGGAGGATTGGCAACCCGAATGTGTGATAGCCACATGATGGAAAGTGAAAGCGGACATACCTTTTAATACGTTACAAGATAGATACATGCCCCCCCACAATCTGCGGCCATTCTGGGTTCTGCTGCCATAACTTTAACAGGAGTCCACCAACTGGGGGCAGGTATTGCCCTCATCCATGTCCGTCACTGTAAGGGCAAAGGTCTTTCAGAGTGGGGGCTTGCTACTTCTGGCGTGTGGATCAAACTGTGAGGTGGTGGCACCCGCCTGGGAGTTTAGGCCAAGATCGTGGTGTTGATACAGATAGAAGGGAACAATAAAGCAATAAAGTCATAGAGTCATTTTCCGCATAGAAGGAGGCCATTCGACCCATTGAGTCTATGCTGGCTCCCCCTGGAGCAATCCAGTCATTCCCACTCCCCCTGCTCATTCCCTGTAGCCCCTGCAGATTTACTTCTATTAAGTGAGCATCCAGTTTTCTTTAGAAATCATTGTTTCCACTTCCACCACCCATGTGGACAGCAAGTTCCAAGTAAAAGTATTACCAAGTGAGGTACAACAGGGCTGCAAATAAGATTTTAACAACAATTTTCACTGTTTTCCAGGAGAGCTGTAGAGGCAGCTATAATTTGTTTCCAGGCTGGGATGGACCTGACAATGCCCCAAGCAGGCCAGGCGCCTCCCTTGAACTTTCTGGCCTATTTTTATACGGTAGGCAGAATCTTGTTGAGGCGTCGGCTGCCTCACCTGCTGGCTGGAGAGCCGATGAGAGCCCCAAGCTGCCTCTTTTTGTATCAGGCAGTGGCAAGGCCAACGGCAGGCCTTCAAGATCCCAGGGGTCGAAGTCTCACCTCCCAGGAGTTGACGGCCAATCAGAAACAGGCAGCTCTTGTGCTCAGCAGTGCCACGGGGGAGGCGGTGGCTGCTGCCGGAAGGACAGGCACCAGAGTCTCAGGATTGCAGAGGGACCCAGGCCATAGGTAAGTAATGTGGGCTGTTGAGTGGGGGGGTGGGTTTCGCGATATGGGAGTCGCTGGGAGAGGGTAGCAGGGGCTTGGCAGCAAGTGCAGGGGCTGGCTCTCAGCAGACCCCTACCCTTCCTGATGTCGAGCCCCTCAATCGGGCATGGAGTGCATTTGATCGAGGGACCCCCCCCCCCCCACCTCACCAGTGGGTGACAAGCTGGCTGCAAGGTTTTAGCTGCCTTGCACCTTGCATGGTGACAGGCTCATCCTCCGTTGGCTTAACACCAGAGTGAGTAGGCCCTTAAATGGTCAATAATTGGCCACTTAAGAGCCTCAATTGACAGTGGGGCGGTAAGGTCAACCAAGGGCCTTCCAGCCCAGAACTTAATTCTGGCAGCAGGGTTCAGGTACGCCACCAGCCCACCTAAACAAATGCCCTTCCCGCTTCCAAGCTCGCCATCAGAGGGAGCAGAAGTCTCTGCCTGGCGAGTGAGGACATCTATCAGTTAGCGAATCCAACTATGGAGACTCTCCATGACACTGGAAAAACCACCAAGATCAGCAGGAACTTGTCAGGGTGGCTGTCTTGTGGAATTTTAGTGCCTTAATGAACAGATAGTGAGAAAGATATAAAAACAAATTCGTTTTAATTGTGTTATCAATAGACCTTACTATAAAAAGCGCGAAACAACTCCTTTATGTGATAAAATCTCTGCAGTGTATAATTGCGTAAACTTTAGAGAAAACATAACCTCTTAGTGATGCCTCAGCTATGGGATGTTTATTTATTACTGGAATTACAATGGGTAGCCCTAGGAATAACAAAACATAATTAATTCCACCAATAACTATTGCCTTTGCAAAATTGGCAATGGACTTCTTTGCCTGTCAATGAATAGTCAGTAGCTACTTTATAATTAGAATCACGCTGGATGATGTACTTAAATGTTGCATTTTCTTGAGAGTCAGTGAAAAAGGAGAGACCTTGGGAATCTGAACTCTCGAACTCCATTTACAGGCAGGATATTAATTCAAGTTGAATTAGGATTAAGAGCAGACTTGAGTCACACACAATGTGGATTTAGTTGCTTCAAAATTGGAGAGGTTGGGTGAATGTTGCCATGAATGTAGATTTTATATTATACAGGATTTTCTTTTGCAGGTATGAATGATATTTTCATAGGTAAAGGCGGTGACATTAGAAGCAACGTTATACTCAAGTAAAGCTGCACCGAAATAACCTCAGAAAGGATAATTTATTGCAGCTGGTGTTCCAATTTGTCACAACCAGCGTACAACATGGTGGCAGCCGTGAAATCTCTGAAAAACAACTTTAAAAATTTTTTGCATGTGACCTGAAAAAAACGTGCCAAACCTGAAGACTTCGGGAAGACTGTTGATAATCTCCAAAAGACTGACATATCTATGTCTCTGCCATCATTCTTTAGCCAGTCACAACCAACATACAACAGTTCTCAAGGTGAAAAGAGGAGTAAGTTGAATCACAAACCAGCACTCAGTTAAAATTGAGATTTAAACTTGGAAAGTTTAACATCAACAAAGACTGAAGGACTGATGGATATAAATGGAGTTTATGTGGACCAAAAATGAAAGGCAGTGTTCCAATAAATATGAAACCTTAACACCCACAATATAGACAAAGGAACCTCGGCAACAAGGAAGGAAGGAGGCACAGTCTCGGGATAAGGATCATTTAGGACTGAGGTGAGGGGAAATTATTTCACTCAAGGAGTTGTGAATCTTTCGAATTCTCTACCCTGGAGGGTTGTGGATGCTCCATCGTTGAATACATTTAAGGCTGAGATAGACAGGGAATCAAGGGATATGGAGAAAGGGCGGGAAAGTGGAGTTGAAGCCCAAGATCAGCCATGATCGGATTGAAAATGGTGGAGCAGGCTCGATAGGCCGTATGGTCTACCCGTGGTCCTATTTCTTGTGTCCTGGTGATTGCATAGGAACGTGTGAGGAAACCATTGGAAAGTGAGAGAGAGAGAGAACATGCAAAGTGTTTTTTTTCCCAAATATTTATCTATTTAAAACTCAGCTTCCGCTGCAGCCAAAGGCTGAATTGAGGTAAGTTTTACAATCAATCATTCCAAGTAGAATATAAAAAAAATGATAGGAAGAACAGAGCAAAATAACATATGATGATTAGATTGGAGTCTTTACATTATTGGGATTCAAAGTTTAACAGTTAGTTGATTTTGTTCACTGTGTGGATGAGGCATATCATTGGACTATTTTTAAGTCTTACCGTGGATCACAGGGGAAAACATTGAAAAAAGCTGAAGATAGGCGAAAGTTAGAAACTGCCTTGAAAAAATACACGAGCAAGAGTAGCTAGAGCAGAAGCATAAAGCCTGATTAAAGAGGATGATTAAAAACAAAGTGAAAAGAAGGTGATCAGAGAATGTTCTTTGAAAATCCAACCACGTGACCCAAAGACGCAGCAAAACAGGGAAATGTGAAAAATCCATGTGCAATTTTACATAAAGGCAAAGACATTAGACAAGACGACAAAGGTTAAAAATGGATCAGCACGTGCAAAAAAAAGATCGCCAGCTCAAAAGATGTCAGAACATTTCAAGGAACTGTTAAAATCAATTGACTCCAACCGAGCCCCCGAATGCCAAAGGCAGAAACTCTTTTGAAGGTAAATGCAAACAAACCCAGCAGAGAAGTGTTCATCATGCAGGGCATCACACAGTGCAAGTCTCACAGGATCCTTCAAAGTGGATACAGGAGGAGGACAGGAGGATGTTACTGTTACCTGTGCTGTCCCTCTTAGGTATAGGTACTGAGAAAGGCAACAGAAGGGCAAAATCTCAGCATACATGGACGTTATTTGCATGGCTTACTTGGCTACGTGAATTGGAGTTCACTCACGGCTTTGTTCTTCGAACAGGCAACCAACAATGTATTCAGAGCAAGACTTGATAACCTAGTAATGGAGGCAAAAAAGCAAGCCTCGGTATTGACGGAGATAAAATGAAAATAACGTGCATACACAGCACTAAGAACGACAGGAGCATCGTGACTGGCGAAGCCTTGAGGATATAGATAAATTAGCCTATTTTTGGAGTATCATCAGCAAGGATGGAGAACTGATCATGATATCCAAGCGAGAATGGGAAAGGCAAGAACAGCAATCTTATCCCTCCAACAAATTTGGAGATGCAAAATATTAGGGTTGATTTAGCTCAACCGGGAAGCTGGTTGGGGAGCAGACAGCAGTCTCACGTCAGAGGCCAGATTTTTACTGCCCAGGCCTTGTTTAGATCCTGCCATTCAGCTGCTCAGAGATAAACATCGGGCCAGTGGAGGGAAACGATGAGTGGGCGGCCAGAAGATGGCAGCCCGCAAAAAAAGGTGAGGCCAGGAGAGGGCTTGTCCGAGGGTCTCGCAGGTCCGAGGAGTGGAGAGGGGAAGCCCAGGGCAACAGAGTCCTGGAGTTTCCTTATGGTTTTTAAAAAAAAACTCCCACTGACTTCCTGACAGCCAAGACACATGCCCCACTCTGGCGGGGGTGGTGGTGGGGGGGCGGGGGGGGGGGGGGGGGGGGGGGGGGGGCGGGGTCCTGGGATTCCAATTTGCATTTACCAATGATGCTCCCACCAAAATCATAAGCGCTAAAATCCCAGATCAATGGGAGTGGAGTTGGAAATGTGGATCCTCCATTTTGACTGCTCCATTTACGCAGATTAATAAAGAGTTAACATTCCTCCTGAACCATTACTCTCCACTTGCCTGGATGAATGCAGCTCCAACAACATTCAAGAGGCTTGACAGAATCCAGGACAAAGCAGCCTGCTTGATTGGTATCACATTCACAAATATTCACTCCCTCCACCACAAACGCACATTAGCAGCAGTGTGTGTACCATCTACAAGATGCACTGCAGCAACTCACCAAGCCTCCTTAGACAGCACCTTCCAAACCCATGACCACTACCATCTAGAAGGATGAAGGCAGCAGATAGATGGGAACACCACCACCTGGAAGTTCCCCTCCAAGCTACTCACCATCCTGACTTGGAAATATATCGCCGTTCCTTCACTGTCACTAGGTCAAAATCCTGGAACTCCCTCCCTAACAGCACTGTGGGTGTATCTACACCACATGGACTGCAGCGGTTCAAGAAGGCAGCTCACCACCACCTTCTCAAGGGCAATTAGGGATGGACAATAAATGCTGGCCTAACCAGCGATGTCCACATCCCATGAATGAATAAAAAGAGGGACAAACTTGATTTCTTTTAGCACCAATGTCAAATCAAAGCTTTTGCAAGGAGCAGAAACATGGATATAAACAAAGACCATGACAAATAAGTTACAGCCATTTATCATTAAATGTTTGCAGTAGAGTATTGGGCCGGAATCGTCCAGTCCCACCGATGTGAACGGGGATTTCAGTGTCTCGCCAGTCCCGCCGCGGGGGGAACCCAATGTGGGGAGGCTGGAAAATTCCGGCCATGGTGTCTAACAGTCCAGGAACCTGGGCTCAGAATTCAGCAAAAGAACTGTGTTCAAATTGCACCATAGCTGTTTGAAAATGTGACTTTAGTTTCACGAAGATCTGGAACTGTTAGTAAAAGTGGCCATGAAGATATTAGATAGTTGTAAAAACCCAACCGGTTTTACGAATGTCCTTCAGGGAAGGAAACCAGCCACACTTACCCTGACTGGCATGTATGTGACTCCAGTGCCACATCAATGTTGTTGATTATTAAGTCCCTCTGAAGTCCCCCAACCTGCCACTCATTCAGGGCAAGTTATAATGGTCAATTCACCTTGGCGTTGCCCGCATCCTGAGAATGAATTAAAGAAAAAACTGGTGAGTTTTGCACAATTTAAATCTATCTACCCAGCTGCTTATCTATTAGTATATGGAAAATAGTTTATTGATTTATTTTAAAATTCATCCCATAGCCAGGGGGAAAGTAATGAGATTTAAATCCTATTCTTCTGGAATTTATCTGTATGTTCTTCATTTGTCAAATTGTTCAAATTTAAAATGCCTCAGTGTCTGAAAAACTCTGCGAAGTCTATAAATCTGTTTGATACTCTTTTCGAGTTATCAACAGTCACAGATTGCAACTCTTTTGAGTACAATCACAGTTCTTGGTTTCCGGGAGTGGGACATGAACCCACAACCCTCTGATTCAAAGGCGAGGGTGCTATGAACTGAGCCACAGCTGATATAAATCTGTTTGATGGTGTATTACTCAAAATGTATATGAAATTGTTTCAAGACCTTTTAATAAATGCAGATCACTTGTGTTTAAAACCCTCTTTTAATCTTTCTAGATAAGGACCGTCTTGAAAGCTACTTTAATTCACTGTTTTCCAAGCAGTTAATACACTTCATTATTAACTGTGAATTAATATAGTTTAATTATTAATTAATTGGCAGAATATTGGAGAAGTTACCTTTAGCATTGAGTCTCTGTATCCCCATCTTCAAAGACGTAATTAATTAATTAATTAGTTTAGCATGTGCGTAGTCACAGAGCCAAGCAGTGGCCTTGTCAGTGGCTCGATGGAATTCTTCAAGCCCACCTTCAAGTTTAGTCAGTGGACACTCCTCAATAATGTGAGTCATTGTTTGGACTGCACCACAGCTGCAGCCTGGATGGATCTGGGAGACCCCACTCATGTTGGGTGGCTGGAAAGAGGCCTTGGACAGCCCAGAAATGGTTTAAAAGGGCCCACTGCTTGCCATTGGAAATCAAAGCAAAGGGTCCACGGTGAGGGAGTCGTTTCTGGTGGATGTTTCCTCCTGCCACTCCTACTACCATAGGTCCTCAGCTGTTGCTCCTTGGCGAGGTGGGTTTAACCATATGGGACGGCATGAGGGAAGGCGTATTACCGGTGGGTCGATGAGGCCCTTTAATAAAGGCAAGTTTGATGGGTTTGAATAGACCTTCTCCAGTAGCTTGCCTGTTTCAATTAACCCCCTGATTTGGGGTGGGATGAGTGAGCAGTGTTGCTTAGGACTGGGAGCCAGGGGAGGTGAATTGCACATTAATAAACTTAATAAGCAATGGGTCAGCGTTCACCACCCAGCAGTATCCAGTGCACACACCGGGGAAGCCAATGATCCTCCTAGAAATCTGAATTGAACAAGTCTGCACTTGACGAATCCTGGTATCACAGAATCAAAAACTGACAGCAATATGAATAAAAGTGATAATTATAAAATATCTTTCAATACTTTGGTTATTCAAAGCAATTTTATATCCATAAGATTGTGTTTTTTCAAAAAAGTTCATGCAATGAAATTCAAAGATTGGCAGATATTACAGTAAGTTAAGGTAAATTTAATAATCATTACAGTAATTGATAGAATTGAAAGCCTTTCATCTGACATGAATCCACAGGGCATCATAGCTCAAAAGTAAAAAAAAATTGATTGGCTGAGAGGTCCCAGCCATTATAAGGAAGGTAACAACTCTGACATCAGTTGTAGCAAATGTTACACCCTTCACTGACCATAAGACCACAAGACGATAAGACATAGGAGCAGAAATTAGGCCATTCGGCCCATCGAGTCTGCTCCACCATTCAATCATGGCTGATAAGTTTCTCAACCCCATTCTCCCGCCTTCTCCCCGTAACCTTTGATCCCCTTACCAATCAAGAACCTGTCTATCTCGGTCTTAAATACACAAACTGGGGGAATTACACACACCTTGTCTATGTCATTGTCTTGGTCATTTAACCGAGTGTGGCATCAAGGAGCCCGAGCAAAACTGGAGTCAATGGGAATCAGGGGGAAAACTTTCCACTGGTTGGAGTCATTTCTAGCACAAAGGATGATGGTTGTGGTTGTTGGAGGTCAGTCATCTCAGCTCCAGGACATCACTGCAGGAGTTCCTCAGGGTAGTGTCCTCGGCCCAAACATCTTCAGCTGCTTCATCAATGACCTTCCTTCCATCATAAGGTCAGAAGTGGGGACGTTCACTGATGATTGAACAATGTTCAGCATCATTTGCGACTCCTCAGATACAGAAGCAGCCCATGTCCAAATGCAGCAAGACCTGGACAATATCCAGACTTGGGCTGACAAATGGCAGTAACGTTTGTGCCACAGAAGTCCCAGGCAATGACAATCTCCAACAAGAGAGAATCTAACCATCGCCCCTTGACGTTCAATGGCATTACCATCACTGAATCCCCCACTATCAACATCCTGGGGGTTACCATTGAACAGAAGCTGAACTGGACTAGCCATATAAATACTGTGGCTACAAGAGCAGGTCAGAGGCTAGGAATCCTGTGGTGAGTAACTCACCTCCTGACTCCCCAAAGCCTGTCCACCATCTACAAGGCACAAGTCAGGAGTGTGATGGAACACTCCCCACTTGTCTGGATGAGTGCAGTTCCCACAACACTCAAGAAGCTTGACACCATCCAGGACAAAGCAGCCCGCTTTATTGGCACCACATCCACAAACATTCGCTCCCTCCACCACCGACACACAGTAGCAGCAGTGTGTACCATCTACAAGATGCACTGCAGGAATTCACCAATGCTTGTTAGAGAGAACCTTTCAAACCCAGGGTCACTACCATCTAGAAGGACAAGGGCAGCAGATAGATGGGAACACCACCACCTGGAAGTTCCCCTCCAAGTCACTCACCATCCTGACTTGGAAATATATCACCATTCCTTCACTGTCACTGGGTCAAAATCCTGGAACTCCCTACCAGCACTTTGGGTGTACCTACATCACATGGACTGCAGCGGTTCAAGAAGGCAGCTCACCATCACCTTCTCAAGGGCAATTAGGGATGGGTAACAAATGCTGGCCCAGCCAGCAACGCCCACATCCTGTGAATGAGTGAAAAAAAAATCAATATGAAGTGATGTAGGTTCTAATCGAATTTCATCAGCCTGAACATTAACTCAATTCCCCTCTGCACAGATGTTGCCAGACCTGCTGAATATTTCCTGCATTTCCTGTTAGTTACAAAAGATTGGTCAAAGAGGTAGGTTTTCAGGTGTGTCTTATAAGAGGAAAGCGAGGTAGAAAGGTGGAGTGGTGTAGGGAGGGAATTCCAGAGCTTAGTGCTGAAGCAGCTGAAGACATGGCCACCAATGGTGGAGTGATTAAAATTGGGAATTCACCCAGACGCCAGAATTAGAGGAATGCAGATATCTTGGAAGATTGTGGGACTGGAGGGGATTACAGAAATAGCAAGGGGCGAGGCCATGGAGGGATTTGAAAGCAAGGATGCGAATTTTAAAACAAATAGGTTTCTTGACTGAGAGACAATGTAGGTCAGTGAGCACAGCTGGGGTGATAGGGGGACGGGACTTACTGCGAGTTAAGACATGGGCAGCAGTGTTTTGGTTGACCTCAAATATATGGAGTGTGTGAGACCAGCCAGGAGTGCGTTAGAGCAATCGGGTCTGGAGGTAATGAAGGCATGGATGAGTGATTCTGCAGCAGGTCATTCTGAAAAATATCAACATTGCATATGCTGATGCTGAAAGAAGGAACATTAATGGCAAATTCTATTTTTATGCAAATGCTGCATTTTCCAAAATCACAAATAGCCACAGAGAGTGCTTGCCCAGTTTTCACAAAGGCTATGGATTTCTGAAAAACTGGAGATTCAATAATAAAACTGCACTGTGGATTTTCCAGTGGGGAATTTCCTAATATTTTCCTCACATAATGACAGATGTTCTCAGACAAGTCCTATAGTGCAAGAGAAATGTAGGTTAATGATCGCTGTTACAATCTAAATATAGTTCTACCAGGGAAAGATCTCAAGCTGATTCCATTGTTTCAGGTACAAATTTTTAACAATTTATTCAGAGGATATGGACTTCGCTGGCTGGGCCAGCATTTATTACCCATCCCTAGTTGCCCTTGAGAAGATAGTGGTGAGCTGCCTTCTTGAACCGCTGCAGTCCATGTGGTGTAGGTACACCCACAGTGCTGTTAGGAAGGGAGTTCTAGGAGTTTGACCCAGTGACAGTGAAGGAACGGCGACATATTTCCAAGTCAGGATGGTAAGTGACTTGGAGGGGAACTTGCAGGTGGTGGTGTTCCCATCTATCTGTAGCCCTTCTCCTTTTAGATGGTAGAGGTCTTGGGTTTGGAAGGTGCTGTCTGGGGAGCCTTGATGAGTTCCTGCAGTGCATCTTGTAGATGGTACACACTGCTGCTACTGTGCATGGGTAGTGGAGGGAGTGAATGTTTGTGGGTGTGGTGCCAGTCAAGCGGGCTGCTTTGTCCTGGACGGTGTCAAACTTCTTGAATGTTGTGGGAGCTGCACTCATCCAGGCTGTAGTCTAGTGGACTGCGTGAACACTATCTTCTGAAAAGGAACAGTAGGGCACATTTTTCGATGCCGGAGTTTGGGGCAGCGTGCATCGTGGGTTAGTGCTTGCCAAAATTACAAGTGAGTTGAACTTCACGAGGGTTTTGAAGGTCTTGCACAATCAGTGGCCACCCCAGCCTAGCTGGGCTTATCAGCAGGAACTCTTTGTTGGAGGTGGAAGGCAGGGATTGTGAAGTGGCTATGTGGGGTTGGGAATATATCACATTAACTGAGGCTCTTAAAGGTTGCAGCTGTCAGTTGAAGGGTCTGCTTGCTTGCTGCAGTGGAGAAAAGTGGAAATGACTTTGACAACCATCCTCCCACTCTGTTTTGCCGATGCTTCAAAAGTGGGTTGTTCTGTTTGGGACTCTGAGGCACCTCAGCTAAGGGACACACCCACCAACGCATTAACCGCTCTCTTCAGATAGGGCATTATGTAGTAGTAGTTGAGAAGCACTGGCCTCTGCAATAACTGCATCTGCAATGGGCGATCTCATTGAAATGTATGAAATATTGAAGGGGTTTGACTGGGTAAATGTTTCCCTGGCTGGGGAATCTAGAACACAGGGTCATAGTCTCAGAATAAGGAGCCAGCCATTGAGGATTGTAATGAGGAGACATGTCTTCATTCAAGGAAATGCGAATCTTAAGAATTCTCTACCCTAGCTAGCTGTGAATGATCAGTCATTGAGTATATTCAAGACAGACATCGATAGACTTTTGGGAAATCAATGGATACGGGGATAGTGCAGGAAGGTAGCGTTGAGGTAGAAGATTAGCCATGATCTTATGAATAGTGGAGCAGGCTTGAGGGGTCGAATGGTCTACTCCTGCTCCTGATTCTTATGCTCTTAACTCAGTGACAATGGATAACAATCCTATTATGCAGGAATGCTTCAATCTCCACCTTCAAAAAGAAAATGCTTTGGACTCGGTCCGATGTGGCTAATATATTTTGGCTGAGTGGCCCTCCTCCTGAGTACCCTCCCCCTCCCTCTTCCTCCCAACCTTTGCTCCTTGGTGATTGTGTATGATTTGTGTGCTCTACATTCTAATCATGAGCTGTTCCTGAGCGTTTCCCAACTGGCAGGATTAAGTGAGGTTGCTGGTCACTGAATGTAACTGGCAGTCTCTTCCAACAGCCTTTCCCCGGGAGCCTGGTGCCTGACTCGTGCCGCCTGCAGCAATGTTTCAGCAGGCACATCTTCCAGTTGATTGCCTTTCCCCTGCTCTACACAGGCTACTGTTGCAGTTGAGCCTCTTCACCTGCTCCATCCCTAGGCCTCTCTAGACGGAGAGTTGTGGAGCATTGCAGCGGACTATGATAATGTCAGAAACCCTGCACTGAAACTTCCTCGTTCAGATAGACCTATGGTTAGGGCACAGGAGAAACAACGATAATGTTTAGCACCAACACCTCAGAAACTAGGCAGCTGAAGTGTCCAGGGGTGAAGTAATGAGGGCAATAGCGATTATTTTCCTATTAAAGAATTGGGCAAAAAGAAAGTCAGTGCGGAGTACAAAATATTCTTTAAGCTAGTAGAATGATTAATTAAGTGGTTTGTAACATTTGTGCCACACAATTGCAGGCAATCCCTATCTCCAATAAGAGAAAATCTAACCATCTTCCCTTGATGTTTAATGGCACTGCCATTGCTATTCATCACCTCACCCCCTCTCCCCAACATTCACATTTCCCTATGACAGATGTTAAGCTAACTGGCCCATAACTTCCTGCTTTCTGTCTCTCTCCTTGTGACTCTTCTATTCAAGAAAGGAGGGAGGCAGAAAGCAGGAAACTACAGGCTAGTTAGCTTAACGTCTGTCATAGGGAATATGCTGGAGTCTATTATTAAGGACTTTATAGTAGGGCACTTAGAAAATCTCAGTTAAATCAGGCAGAGTCAATATGTTTTGATGAAAGGGAAATCATGTTTGACTCATTTATTGGAGTTTTTTGAGGAAGTAACAAACAACATGGATAAAGGGGAACCTGTGGATGTGCCATACTTAGATTTCCAGAAGGCATTTGACAAGGTGCCACATCAAAGGTTACCATGCAAAATAAGAGCTCATAGCATTGGGGGTAACTTATTAGCATGGATAGAGGATTAGTTAGCTAACAGGAACCAGAACATAGGCATCGAAGGGTCACTTTTGGGTTGGCAAGATGTGACAAATAGAATGCCACAAGGATCAGTGCTGGGGTATCAACTATTTACAATTTATTTAATGACTTGGATGAAGGGACTGAATGTATGGTTGCTAAATTTACTGAAGACACAAAGGTAGGAAAATAAATTGTGAAGAGGACATAAGGAGTCTGCAAAGGGACATAGATAAGTTAAGTGAGTGGGAAAAAATTTGGCAGATGAAGTATAATGTGGGAAAATGTGAGCTTATCCACTTTGGCACAAAGAATAGAAACGCAGCATATTATTTAAATGGAGGGAGATTGCAGGACTCTGAGGCTCAGTGGGATCTGGGTGTCCTGGTACATGAATCACGAAAAGTCAGTATGCAGGTACAGCAAGACAAATGGAATGTTGTCATTTATTGCAAGGGGAATGGAATATAAAAGTAGAGATGTTTTGCCACAGCTGTACAGGCCGTTGGTGATACCACCTCTGGAGTATTGTGTACAGTTTTGGTCTATTTAAGAAAGGATATAAATGTATTAGAGGCAATTCAGAGAAAGGTCACTCGATTGATACCTGGGATGAGAGGGTTATCTTATGAAGAAAGGTCAGACAGGCTGGGCCTGTATCCATTGGAGTTTAGAAGAATGAACGGTGATCTTATTGAAATGTATAAGATCCTGAGGGGACTTGATAGGGTGGATGCTGCAAGGATGTTTCCCCTTGAGGATGAGACTAGAACTAGGTAACACATTTTAAAAATAAGGTGTTGCCCATTTAAGACAGAGATGAGAATTTTTTTCTCTCAGAGGGTTGTGAGCCTTCGAACCTCTCTTCCCCAGAGAGCAATGGAGGCAGGGTCATTGAATATTTTTAAAGCAGAGGTAGATAACAAAATTCTTGACTAACAAAGGAGTCAAAGGGTATCAGGGTAGGCAGAAGTTGAGACCACAATCAGATCAACCATGATCTTATTAAATGGCGGAGCAGGCTCGAAGGGGTTGAAGGCTCCTAACTCATATGTTCATACCATTCACCAGAAACTTAATTGAACCGGCCCTATAAATACTGTGGTAGGTGAGAGGCTTGGTATTCTGCAGCAGACAACCTATCTCCTGACTTCCCAAAGCACGTCCACCATCCATGAGGCACAAATCAGGAGTGTTGTTGGAATACTCTCCACTTTCCTAGATGAGTGCGGCACCAACAACACTCAAGCAGCCACCACCTTAAATGTTCGCTCCCTCCACCGCCGATGCACAGTGGTAGCAGTGTGTACCATCTACAAGTTGCACTGCAGCAACTCACTAAGATTTCCTCAATAGTACCTTTCAAACCCACAACCTCAATCACCTAAATGGACAAGGGCAGCAGACAAATGGGAACACCATGACCTGCAATTTCCTCTCCAAGTCAGGAAATATATCGCCGTTCCTTCACAGTTGCTGTGTCAAAATCCTGGAACTCCTTTCCTGATAACACAGTTTCTGGTCAATGGTACGCTCTGGATACGAGCATATGAATTAGGAGCAGGAGTAGGTCCTTCCGCCCCCTCGAGCCTGCTGCACCATTTAATAAGATCATGGCCAATCTGACTGTAGCCTCAACTCCCGCCTACCCCTGGCAGCACGCAGACTGCTGCAGCTCACCACCACCTTCTCGAGGGTAATTAGGAATGGGCAATAAATGGCTTTGCCAACAACACCCAGGTCCTGTGAAAGAATAAAAATAATTACAACACAATGTAATTCAAGGAGCAGGAGACTCCAGAATTTTAGCCTGAGACGGATTAAAATACTTGCTGAGATATCGAGAAATATCACTGACCTTCTAATCTACTTAACCCAAGCTCTCTGCAGCACAAGCAAGAGAATTGAGATGAACCATGAAAGCTGGATTCCATCTTTCTGCTAATTTTCCTTCTTCTTTGGTGTTTAATGGGTTTCTGGGGATGTTCCTAACACCTCACTGAGCTGAAGGTACATCCTGTCCCTATTGCTTTAGAAATCAGGGTTTCTAATATCTTCAACAGATGTGATTATGTTTGTCATGCAACGCTGAGTAGTTGTGAATAGATCAGGTTGCCAGTTCTGATTGGATGAATTCTAGGAGGTTTCGTGGCATCACCTCTGACCTCGAACCCCACCCCCTCCCCCTCTCGGTCAACCAGCATATCTTATCTCCAGCTCCAATATTTTTACAACTAATAATTGAAAGAGCTCAAAGAAAACAAAAATAAAAAACTTTTTTAATTTTTAAAGTCTCTTGGATTGTTGCTCCTGGGTTGCCCACAGCAGATGAAGGGCCGGATTTTCCAGTTGGAGGTTAGGAATGGGGTGCCAGGCTTGATTCCCGATTGCGAACCCGCCTCCATCGGTACCCAGTGTGCCATGGGAACTTTTTCTTGGGAATGGAATCTTGATGACCCTAAAGACGCGTTTGCTGCCGGATTAGTGGTGGGGGAAGGGGGAAATCGAGGTGGGACACCAGGGAAATCGAGGTGGGTCACATTCTGTCACGAATTGGCAGCCATTGTTGTGGCTGCCATCTGCATGGGACCTGTTTCAAAAAAAAAATGGGAGGGCTTTCCTCTTCAAAAGTGGTCAGGCCAAGCGGAGAGCTGGGACCCAGGATAGGGTAGGGAGAGGTTGACTGGTGAAATTTTATTTCCGCTTCTCCTTGTCCAAACTTTCACTTTGGCGCGTTAAAAAAGAAACTGTCCCAGCGTCGCTGCCCCTGTTCCCGCCAGGTTGCAGCTGCTCAGCTTCAGGGAGCTCCCAACATCTGCATGTCCCCATGAAGATCTCGGTGGGGTGGGGTTGTCAGGATGAGAGCTGTTGATAGCCCAATTAAAGAGGTGGGTGCCTTCACTTCCCCCCCACCACCGCACCCCACCACCTCCCACCCACCCGCCCTCGCTTAAACCCTGTCCTCGGGAAAGTCAGCAGAGTTGGGAACAGAGGCTGCAGACCGGAAGGCCAGCCACCAGCACCATTTTTTTTTGCCTCCGTCCCATTCCGATTTGGGACAGGAAAATCCAGCCCCAAGTCATTAATTCCTGAGGACCCCAGGAAAGTCCTGATGGACTGGAATCCCTACGATCAGGTAATTATTCAACAAAACCACGAAGGACAGAAAATCATTACAGATGTCCAGTGTTACCTCAGAACCTTTTTACAGGGATAATCTTTAGAAAATATGAATCTTTTGTAAGATTTTTCTTGTACAAGGTTTTCTGGTATCGATTGTTATGTTGATCCATATCTTGCCCACACTCCCACGTGACCTGTGATCTTTCTTCTACAAGGCTGGTATTTCAGGTTTATTCACATGAAGGCCTCAGAGCTAAATTTATTGAATAATAGAGTGGAAACATGAAGGCTAAAGCTCTCTTTCGAATGTGGGTCATCGGGTTTGCATGGGGAATTGGGCCTCACCCCTTTTCAGTGATGTGAAGCCAAGGCCATTTGACCCAGCAACTGTGAAGGAACGGCGATATAGTTCCAAGTCAATGTGTTCAAATCAGCTCAGTCAAGTTCCTGACCAAACCGGGCATCAATGATGCAGCGACAGGAAGCAGGAGAGAATGACCACAGCAGAGGACCCACAAGTTGGACGGAATCATCCCAGATTTGCACTAAGTGCGGTATCAGTGGGGTATGGAGGTAACAAAGGTATGGACGAGGGTTTGAGCAGCAGTTGAGCAGGGCAGAGATGGAGTTGGGTGTGGTGTAAACTAGAGGTCTCAGCAATGGCGTGAATGTGTGGTCAGCAGCTCAACTCAGGGTCAAAAATGACCTCTGATTCAGCGTCAGACAATTCCTAGGTTTAGCAGAGCTTTGACATCCTCCTTACACTGCAGCCATCTATTGCAACTATTAAGTTGAGGTTAATGAGCCAGGCATTGGAGATATCTTTGCGCCACAACTAGCGAAAATAATTAATTTGCCATCGTGCTTCAGGCTTCCTACCAACATCCACATCTATTATCACTGGGGTGGCCTACTGGTGGGCAGCCTGTAGTTAGAGGTAGTGAGAGAGATAAACCTATTCTGAAGGTCAACTGGTCTGAATAGTTGGGAGAAGCAAGAACGTTCTAGGCAGTTTATTGTAATACTAGTGGTGACTAAGCCCATTTAAGCCTTGCTCTGTTTCCATGCTCATACTGACTAAAGGCAAGTATATTCAGTCCACTGATCAGGACAGAGCAGTGTTGCTTATTGAAACGGAGGAGTTCATAGTCATTCGGTAGTACAGAGCTTGAGTATTGTTGAAAGAAATAGACTTTTTTGTTGAAGCTTTTCATCTTGCACTCATCAGGACAATTCGCAAGAAAATACCAATGTCAAGGGTAAACAACATATTTACACTGTACACGAAGAGAGCGCTGATTGGTTGGCAAGTAGACTCTGATTGGTAGAGGCTTCCCATGGAGAGTGCACCAGTTGATCGTGACAGACAGTTAACTGCCAAGCATTGTTTGAAATTTAAACCAGGCAGTTTGACCCTGATTGCTCAAGGCATTGCTCTGGGCAGAACGAGTTTGAAGTTAGCCAGGATGCAAAGGACTGCGCAAGCAGAAGAGAAGGACAAATGGGTTTAATATAATAAAAGCAAAATACTGCGGATGCTGGAAATCTGAAACAAAAATAAAAATAGCTGGAAAAACTCAGCAGGTCTGACAGCATCTGCGGAGAGGAACACAGTTAACGTTTCCAGTCCATATGACTCTTCATCAGAACTGAGGAAAAATAGAAATGAGGTGAAATATAAGCTGGTTGAGGGGGGTGGGACAGGTAAAGCTGGATAGAAGGCCAGTGATAAGTGGAGGCAAAGAACAGATTGCCAAAGATGTCATAGACAAAAGGACAAAGGGGTGTTGATGGTGGTGATATTAGCTAAGAAAGGTGCTAATGGTGACATTAAGGGTAGAAAGCAGGACGAGCTAGTGGCAGATGGCCCTAGTGGGGGTGGTGGGGGGTGGGGAAGGATCAAAATAGGTTAAAAGGTGGAGATGAAACAATAGATGGGAATACATTTAAAAATAATGGAAATAGGTGGGAAAAGAAAAATATGTTTAAAAAATATAAATAATTAGAAAAAGGGGGATCGGAAAGGGGGTGGGGGTGGAAGAGAGAGTTCATGATCTGAAGTTGTTGAACTCAATATTAGGTCAATGGGTTTAATACTTCTCCTCAGATTGGCTGGGTCCCTTGGCCTGTTTCCAAGATGCTAATTAATTCTGATTTGATATTGGGCAGCACCATCCCATTCCTGAATGCAAGAAGCAGGAAACACTTATGGGAATGACTCACAACACTGCTCCCATGAGAATATCTAAAGCAGACCCAAAGTTTGTGTAAGGGCATGCATTCAGGAACGAAGCCTTTCCTGGCAATGTTCAAAACCATGAACAACCATAGTTGGGGGACCAAAAAGGCAACTACATACGGGACAGAATTTTACACCTCACGCGCCCCACCCGACCGAGTGTAAAATCAGGCGGGAAGACATCGGGCGAGCATCCTGTGTCATCCTGCACACGTGCAATCTTCAGGTCGATGGGCACACGCGGGTCCGCATGGGTGTTGGTGCTGCGTCCGCCATCAATTAAAAGGCCACTTAAGGCCATTGAAAACCCAATTGATCCCGATTTTACGTTCCCCATGCGATTTCGTGCTCATTGCACGGAAAAAAAAGCAGCCCACATTTTGCAAAACCTCATCCAAGGGCAGGATAAAAAGGGTCAGCAGCATTGGCAGTGTGAGTAGTGAGGAGTTTAGGAGATAGTTTGCTGTTGGTTGCTTATTTGAACTTGACAGCTTCATCGCTGTTCCGAGCTTCATTCTTTGCATTTCCAGGCTTCATTTCAGGACTCATGGGTGTCTCCAAGGCCCCTGGAGGATCTTGACCATGCAGACCTTTCCAGGTATCAGACAGCCTTCTGTAAGCCTGGTAATGGAGGTTGTGGTCTCCACAGGAGGCACCTCCTCTAAGGAGGAAGAGAAGGGCAGAAGGGAGAGGAGGCCAGGTGTCCCAATGCAGCTTCCAGGGGAGGAGAGGCGCAGGCACAAGGGGCACAGGGCCAGCAGGTAGTCCAAGGCGGAAGGGGCCACAGAAGATGCCACTATCCTGCTGCCAGGCTCTACAGGCAACGATGCAGCTACCTCAATATGTCCGAGGTGCAATGCCGAAGGAGCCTCCACCTCTCCAGGGAGACTGTGACCTCCATTTGTCAGAAGATCGGCCCTGAGATCAGCTCCGACTGTATGGGTGGACACCCCATGCCAGTGGCTCTGAATGTCACAGCGGCCCTCAACTTCTATACCTCCGGCTCTTTCCAGTGATCAGTGGGGGATCTTTGTGGAGTCTCCCAGTCAGCTGTCCACAGTTGCGTCGAGCTGGTGACAGAAGCTCTGTTCAGGCGGGTCCTGACCTTTATTCTTTACTATACGGACAAGGCCAGCCAGGCTATCCGTTGAAAAAGTGGCTTATGACGCTTCTCTGCCACCTAAGAACAGAGGAAGAGCAGTGTTATAATAGGAGTCATGTCTCCACAAGGGCAGTGAAAGAGAGGACCATAGGTCTTCTGAAGATGCGCTTCTGATGCCTGGACCATTCAGGGTGACTCTCCAGGGTGTGTGTCCCTGATTGTGGTTGCATGCTGCACTCTCCACAATCTGGCACTGGTAAGGGGGGACCCACTGGACGAAGAGGATCTTGATGCAGCTGCACAGGCCACAGTGGATGAATCCAGTAGTGAGTCAGAAGAGGAGCACGGTGAGGAGAACGCTGAGGGCGTGGAGCCAGACCGCTGGATCCTTCAGGGAGGCAGGGACACCAGGGGCGCCTTGATCCAACGCTCCTTTAGCTAGGCTGCCAAAGATTTGCTTCCACCACATGCCAGGTCTACCACCCCCATCCCGGATGTCTGAAATGACCCTTTCCTTTGAACATAAAGTCCACTCAGTGCCTGTGCAATAAAGTTTAGAGCCTCTCACGTCCAGCATTACAGACTGGCGTACCCTACACCAAAAAGAAAGGTGAAGCACACTCAGGCCATTTACGACAAAAGCAAAGTTTTTGTAATTTTCACACTCAAAACAAATTAACATTATCATCTCTGGTGTTCATTTCCACACCAGTAAACATACAAACAAAATATTACAGAGCAGAAGATCACCCATGACCAGCCCCTCTTGTGCTTAAGGTGCCTTTAACTAATGTTTGCGAGTGCTACATCTTGGTGCTACCCCCTCGTTGGCAGCAGCATTGGAGACAGCCTCACTCTGCTGTCTTGTTGGCCCTGATGACCTTGGCGGTCGTCCTCTGTCCAGTGGAGCCTGTGCTGGCCCTGCCTGGGAGGGAGCGGCCAGTGCCCTGGCTGGCATCTCCCCAGTCACCGCAGCCTCATCAGATGCCACGGTCACTGGCAGAGGGGCGGAGGAGCTGCTGCCCTCATCCAGAGCGCCCTGAGAGGAGCCCGCAGAGACAACAGGCAGCTCCTGCACCAACGTGACGTCGCTCTGGACCTCCCTGCTCACCATTGATGGATGGACACTTAGCTGGGACACTGGGTGCCTCATCCATCTCCCACACTGGCACTGACCACCTGAGGTCATTGCCGGGGTGAGGACTTGTAGGTGCGAGCTCAACCCCAGGAACCCCTGATTCTGCCCCTGGAGCAGCCTCTCCGTGAGAGTCGCCACTCTCTCCATGGAGGAGGCAGTGTGCTCGGCCATGAGGGTCATCGCAGTGCTCATGCTCCGCATGGACCCCTCCACAACGGAGACCATGGCACACAGACCCTCATGGATTCCGCCAGATCCTCCTACACATCCTGCTGGACATCCAGCATCTGCCGCTTAATGGACGACTCCAGAGTCTCATCATCTGCCTTCGACTCAGCATCGTCCTGGTCTACAGCAGTCCTCCAACTGCTGGCGCCCTGGGCACTCTCTGCCTCTGCCTGCACCTCAGGCGATGTGAAGTGCCCTCACCGCTGTACACCAACATTCTAGCCGAAGATCTAATGCCCACCGAGGTGCTGGTATCTGCGCTGGTGCCTGGTTCAGGGAGCGGGTGTGACGCAGGTACAGCTGAAACCTGGCCGTCCTCTGGCATCAGGGGTGGCTCTTTGATGTCCTGAGAATGAGTGCCTGCTGGTGAATCTAAGGGAGAACAGCGACATGTCATTAGTTTAAGTCATCACACTGTCACTGTGCATGCCAGGCAGCCTGGTGAGACAATGGAGATCTGCATCATGGTGCCATCATCTTTAGATGATCAATGGGGAATCCAGTTTTGAGGCTCCCATCAATGAAGAGACTACACAAGAATGTTTACACCATCTGAAACTCTCACTCTGTGCACTGCACTCTTACCTTCGCCTGGCACCCCAGCCTCTCCGCGACTGGCTGACCAAGGTCGTGGCGGCTCTCCAGCTCCAAAGTGTCCTGCTCGAATCTAGTCAATGTTAGGATGTTTGGGGGGGCCTCTGCCTGTCCACGACCTCTCAATGTTGTTATGGCTCATCCTCTCCTGAAAGGACAGAGAAGCATTTATTAGTCCACTCTCTACCTGCACCGCCATTGCAGCCTGGCCAACCTCACCTGAGGAACATCTTGCAAGGCACATCCAGGTTGTGGCCCTCGAGTCGCAAGACACTCAGTCCAAGCAGCCAGGGCTCAACCTCTTGGCCAACTCCGGCGTCATTGATAGTTGGCGTTCGGACTCTAACACCCCTGAGCTCCATGGGGGGGGCGGCCAGCCCTTCACACTTCACGCTGATCCACGCCAACACGGTACTCACCCTTCCCGAGCGCAGCAGGTTGGTTGTTGAACCTTTTGGGACACTGCACCCCATGTGAGCTGCACAGCGTCGTGGCTGCTGACCAGCACTGCCACCTCCTCCCAAGCTCTTTTGCCTGGTTCGGTGGCTCCCTCTTTCCATCTCTGGAAACAAGGTATCCCTCCTGGCAGCCACCTCCTCCAAGAGCACCACGAGGCACTCATCCGAGAAGCGGAGGGGGGGTGGGTGGGGCTGAGTGCCCATACGACCTGCCCTCCCTCCTGGGTGTCTCCAGCCGCTGTTGAGGCCATAGTTTTACTCTCCAGAACGCAGAATATATGATTCTTCCCTGGCAACCTTCAAGGAGCTGCCTCTGCTGTTTTTATACCGCCCGCTGGGTGACCCTTGGACCCGGCGCCCAACAGGCCCCCACCCCCACCCCCCCCAGGCCCTTCCCAGCCATTGGAAAGATGCGTTTCACGCTGGGCAGGCCTTCATTTGTCAGCCAGCATGAAATCATGGTCTTGGGCCGACTGCAGTCGGGGGCCTGTTCCCTGACCTGTCCCGGGCCCACCGACTGTGCACACGCACCCGCCAAGGGTAAAAATCAGGCCAGGGAGTAACGTTGGATTACGCTGGAGAGCCTGTTGCGACATGTATAATTTTCAACAGGTGGGACAAAATAGACAATAAATTTCTTTTCATGCATATCGGGAGGCTATAATGGTAAAAGGGACAGGGTTACCAACTGTGATGAAATGTATTCCTGAAGGTTTCATCACATGACTTGCCCCCATGCTCCGGCTAGTCGTCGACCAACACATCCATCCTTGATTGGTCTTCAATTCCTGGAGACTCCAGGCCAATCCTGGAGGGTTGGCAACCCTGAAAAAGGGGGCATAAAATGTCCATGATAAATGACACAGAAATGTCCCACCTCCTTTCCCCACACCAGCCCCCAACAAGCCATCTCCCACTCCCCCAGCATCCCAATATATGAGGGCATGTTGGGAGGTTGCGGAGGAGTATTCAGCAACCTATGTCTTACAGCAGCTAGTTAGGAATGGAACGTCATGAAATTCCTATGAAGTTATAACGCTTGTGATTGAAGAAGCTGCCGTGAATAATAAAAAATGAATGGAATCTCAGCAATATAATTCTCAGACCAAAAAGCCGAGACTTACAATAGTTCGTAACTGTAAGTTAATCATCTGCAAAAATTCAAACAAGCAAATGAGGCGAGTCAAGAAGTAAGGTCATCGTCTGACATCAAGAGATTACTCCTGTTGTATGAAGATTCCTCTGCACGCGTTACCACACTGGCTGGGTCTGCCAGCGGCAATTCTAATAATGGCAGTGCTTTAGGTTTGTGGGAAATCCACAGGTACTTGCTTCAGATGATAAGGGTTTAATGCTGGAATGTGGGCTTTGATATCAATGACATTCAATGAAGATTAATGCACGCTATCAAGTACCAATTTGGTCAATTAAAAATGCATCCATTCTGATAATTTGATAGAATAATTTATGTAGTACCTACATTTTGAGTGAACAATTCTGCTAATCTCAGTCATAAATTATGTATCCATTTTCCAGTACAGTCTGTCCATTCTGTTCCTTGTCAGATTACTTGCACATTTTGTTAAGAGAATATGTGAGCTATGAGGCTGAGAAAAACGGTGCCATGAGTAACATCCATAGTATTTTGTGTCCTTCCTTCCTGGGAGATTTACTGTAAAGAAAGACTTACTTGCATTGATATAGCGCATTTCATCATCACCAAATATCTCAAAGCCCTTTACAGCCAATGAAGTACTTTTTGAAATGCAGCCACTGTTGTAATGTGGGAAACACAGCAACCAATTTGGATACAGCAAAACTCCCAGAAACAACAATGTGATAATGACGACAAGATCTGTTTTAGTGATGTTGATTGAGGGATAAATATTGGCCAGGACTCCAGGGGTAACTCCCCTGTGCTTCTTTGAAATCGCACCATGGAATCTTTTACATCCACCCAATGATGGGGCCTCAGTTTAACATCTCATCTGAAAGACGACACCTCCAATGGTGCAGCACTCCTTCAGTATTGCACTGGAGTGTCAGCCTTGATTTTTGTGTTCAAGTCCTGAAATCCGACTTGAACCCAGAACCTAGTGAATCAGAGGCACTAATGCTACTAACTGACATACAGCTGCCCTAACAACAGCAAAGGTCCTTGTGGGGGGGAGTTTTGACTTTTGCATGGCAGGACAAAACAGATGATATCAATTCAGCCACCCAGTATACATCTCCCCGATTTTCACATCCATTCACTAAGAATGAAAATCAGGAGAGATGTACGACAGGCGACTGAATTAATATCTTCATTTTATACCATCACCCAAATTGTACTTTGACCACATCTTGGTTTGAAAAGCACTCCCTGCTAGGTTGGACATTTTTCAAGGACCTCCTGGAGGAAGGGTTGCCATTTGCCTGGTTTGGGACTCAGTTGTCAGGTTTCGAATGGGGTTTCTGAACACCAGAGCATTACATTTTGGAACTCCATTTTTTTTCCATTTACTCCTGAGCCTTGTATTATTATATATGAACTGGTCAGGTTGTAAGAGGTTTGATTCCTGACACCAGATCATGGTTTACAATGCTATTCTCTGTGCTACGTACGAAACCAAGACCAAGCACATATCATCTGGCATAAAAACAAAAAACTACTGCGGATGCTGGAAATCCAAAACAAAAACAAAAACAGAATTACCTGGAAAAACTCAGCAGGTCTGGCAGTATCGGCGGAGAAGAAAAGAGTTGACGTTCTGCTGAAGGGTCATGAGGACTCGAAACGTCAATTCTGTTTTTGTTTTACATATCATCTGGCAACCTGGCACCCGGGTGGATTCCAGGTCCCAACCCCGCTTCTCTCCTATTTTTAAATGTAAATGCCCTAACTGGGTAGGAGGCAAGTTCAGTGAACAATCGAGCACCTCCAGGAGGTAGGAGCTGATGCGTGTCTGGCACCAGCAGCAGAGGCAGGCAGCATCCACGCTGGGGACAGCCGCTGCCTTGACTATCAGAGCAGACGGCTCATGAGAGGACCAGGAGGGTAAAGATGGCGCAAAGTGGCCATGGATGCCAAGTTGAAGTACCGCAGTTGTCCCAGCAGAAGACTTGCTGGCTGACCCCTCAAATTTCACAAGAAAAACAGGTGGAAATAAACTTTCTGTTTTCCCAAGGCGACTGCAACAACTGTGTACTAATATGTACTTAATATGCTCTGATGAAAAGTCATACAGACTCGAAACGTTAACTCTGTTTCTCTCTCATATGCACTCGAAATGTTAATTCTGTCTCTCTCTCCACAGATGCTGCCAGACCTGCTGAGTTTTTCCAGCATTTTCTGTTTAATTTCAGATTTCCAGCATCCGCAAGCATTTTGCTTTTATACTCGTGCGTACTGTCGGCTTTTGTCTGGAAAAATGATTGAAAATCTCATTCTATTCCCGCCAGACTGCTTAACCAGCTCCTTGAGGGGCTTAAGGGGCCATTCATTGGCGGAGAATGGGTTTCCTGTTCCTTCCTCCCTGCTGCCCCTTTGAAAATTGCAAATTGTCTGGGAGGCAGCGGGATCCAATGCCTCTCCACGGGCAGGCAACTCTCAGATCGCAGGCGCACCCATCCCCACCCTCACTGGCAATTGCAAGTCTAGCCCAGTATCATTAAGCGGTAGGCAGAAAGAGAAATGCAACAACACAATTAGTGTTTGCTTCGTGCAGACATCTTTGTTGTCGTTTATCTTCAGTTCTGAGCTTGTCTGCAAATTGTAAAAAAAAGAACCCCCAAGGACGTGTAAAACTCCAAGGCGGATGCTGCAGGAGATGGCGCTCTGTAATCCTTGTGCCTTTCGGTGCTGCCAGCTGCCTTCAGTGTGTGCAGGACTCCTGGGTGGGCCATGCATCTGGATTTGGCCAGCTGTGTTGCTGCATTCTCACATCGGGGGCAGAGGATCAGGAGACCTGTCCAGGAAAAGGCCAGGAAAAGGTATGGGGGGCTAGAGCTGCAGTGCCTTTGAGCCCGCAGGACAAGAGGACGATGAAGTAGATGCTGTGGAGAGGGCAAGTTCCGCGCGATGCCCTCTGCCAAGTAGGAGTCGGACACCCCGTGCTCCTTCACAGTGACAAAAAGCTGTCTGGCAGACCAGCCAATGCACACGACATCTCGGTCTGCCGGTCCTTGGTCACCCTCCTGTATGCTGCCCCATGGAGATCCTCAGGTGAGTTCCTGAGCGGTTAAACTGGCTGCGGGGGGCCTGGAGACTTGACTGAGATTTTTGAGTCCTTTAATTGCCCTTAAAAGGCCCTAATAAGCTATGTTGGCTCCCCCGCTTTTGGGAAAATGGCCTGGGTGCAGGATAGAGCCAGGGAACTGGCACGCAGGCGGGTGGTACCAATTTTAGCCTCCACGCACACCCTCTGCTCTCAGGGCCTAAAGATCAGGCTGGAGATGTTAACTCTGTTTCTCTCTTCATAGAAGCTGCCTGAGCTGCTCAGCATTTCCTGCATTTTGTGTTTTAATCCACTTTTATTCATAGAGCCAAAAATGGATCATCAGAGAAAAACCCAACACTTTTACTAAGTGTGTCCAGTCATCCTCCTGTAAGCAATCTGATTTGAAATCATTGAAGATCAGTCAAAATAATCTAGGTTGAATCATTGACTATTTTCATTGGTGTGCAGTGGTAAATTGAATACTTTTAATGTGGAAAAAGAAACCTACGTACTTGTGCTGGTGGCCAATTTTGTGGATGAGGCCTGATTTGGCTGCACTGACCTTGAACCAGATTTTTAAAAATTATGGTGAACATGTACCTAAGCGGATTCCGGTGTGACTCACTTATGTTTAAAATTTCCCCAGTCTTTCTGTCCGGTGAACTGGCCGCTGGGTCACAACCTGCTGCATGTCCATACCTTTGCGACAAGGACACCTACGATCAAGACGTGAAGCTGGAGAACATCAGCACAGACAACTGGGAGACAATCGCCAGGGCCAAGACCTCTGGAGGCTGACCATCCCGAGGGGCATCGGAAGAGGCCGGGAGCAAAGGAAAGCTCAGCGAGCCGAGAAGAGGGCCCAGCGAAAACAGGGGGCCAGCGAATCATGCACCTTCTCAGCCACACTGTCTCCCTCTGCGGCAAGTGTGGCAGAGACTGTCATGCCAGAGTGGGACTCCTGGTCTACACCAGGTGATGCTTAACACAGAGTTAACCAACATGGAGCAAACTGTTGTATCACACCGATGGAAGGCTGCCAGAAGAAGATTCATCCTTGAACCAATATTAGCAAAATAAGACTTAACTGGTCATTTATTTCATCGTTTTTTTGTGATATTGTTGTAAACTAAATGTCTTCCATGTTTGCCTACTTGACACCATGTTGAGACGTTTCTGAGAGATGTGGTGAGGCATTGTTGCATAGACACAAAGTGTTCTTTACTGATAGCTGTTGAGTGCCACTGAGACAAGAGTGTTAATACCCTGAGATAAAGCTGACACCTGATAATGATAAAACATTCCCATGGTTTCCCCTCTGTATCTATCAATGAAGCCAGGGCAGCCCCACTGAGCAGCAGGGCAAAGGAAGTGTTGGACGAGGAAGGCGTGGTTGACTGCAGAGAGATCGAGGAGGGACAGTGCATGACCATAGAGGATGCTGTTTACAGCTTTGATGGGTTTTATTCCTGTGACGGGGATGGAGTTATTGGAGAGATACAAACATGGAACTGCAAGAGAAACGGGTATAGGTTTGCGAGGCAACAACATGCTGAAGGATATTGGAGAGGAAAAGAAGGTTGAAGATGGGATCATTGGTTGCAAAGGCGGAGGAATCAAGATTGGGTTTTTTTGAGGAGGGGATGATGGTGACTGTTTTGAAAGGGAAAACTGAGGAGAAGGAACCATTTACATTAGCAGCTAGTATTCAGGCAAGGAGAGGAATTTGGGTCAACAAATTAAAGGGAATGGGATCAAGGGAGAAAGAACAAAAACAGAATTACCTGGAAAAACTCAGCAGGTCTGGCAGCATCGGTGGAGAAGAAATCAGTTAACGGTGGAGAAGAGTTGGGTGTCATAGACAAGGTGAGTCCACGGGGTAAGATAGGGAAGAAGCTAGATACAATTCAGGTACAAGGCTGGGTGGGGAGTCTGGTGGGAGCATTGGCTTGGTGGCAAAGCAAAGCAAAGGAGCAGAGAAAAGCTTCACAGTTAGTGGATCTAGATCCCCATGGCCCTACATTCAATGGAAGACTAATCCTAAAATATAACAAGAGTGTGTTCCCATGAGTTTCCACACCATGGTGACAGATGTGGGCGTCAGCAATAAAGCAGCTGAACAGATGGCCTCAATCTATGTGACAAAGAATTCCATGGGTTCCTTTATTCAGCCAGTCAGCAGTGTGTAGGTGCATACACCAAGACTCATTTGTGTTCAGGCCAGGAAGGGAATTTGGCTATTTGTCCAAGTCAGGATAAATGATTTAAATCATGTTCCCCATCAACACCAAGGAAGAGCAAGTATGTGTCCTCGTCCCTCTCACTGGTTTGCCAAGGGTGAATGGTGTGATTGCTGAGACTCAGGTGGGCTTACAACTGTTGACAGAGACAAGCATCCCTAAGATAAATTGTAAGGTGCATTATTTAATTAATGCCCAGATTGTGCATGGTCACTAGCACAAGATAACACAGTTGCATGCCAGGTTCCCTGACAGTTTACACAGTGTCTCCAGCCTATGCCAATCCCTTGTTTGTGAAAGGCCAAGGCTTAAAGGATTGGCAGCGAGATGGTCTTGATTACTCACTGTTGCCATAGCGAATGACTCTCTGCCATTGCAATCTAGTGGAGTGGAGTAGAGTTTCAATGATGCACCTGCTTCCATCAGAGTCAACATGGCAATCATAATAGGTGCACTAAAATGGAAGTTTCACTATCTGAATCATTCAGGAGAAGCCTATCCTATAACCTAGTAGAACAGTCCAGCACAATCATGGCCTGTTGTGTGCTCCACTACCTGGGTTTGAAAAGGGGCATGTGTTTTGACAGACAGGCAAGCAGACAGCAGACAGACAGGCAGGCAACAGACAGACAGGCAAGCAAACAGATGGACAGGCAGACAGACAGCAGGCAGACAGGCAGACAATAGACAGGTAGACAGGCAAACAGTCAGGCAGACAGACAGACAGCAATCAGGCAGGCAGGCAGACAGACAGGCAGGCTTCCAGGCACTCAAATAGGAAGGCGGACAGACAGGCAGGCAGACAGGCAGACAGACAGACAGGCAGACAGATAGGCAGGCAGACTCTCTCAATATTCTCCTGAGTGGATGTGGGTTGGGTTGCAGTATGTCAAGGGTGCAGAATGAGCTGATCCTAGCAATGGACAATTCATTCTCTAATTGCTATGTCATCCCTGTGAAATCATAAAGAGGGACAAACTTAAGAGCAAATGGATATTTAGGATAATATCTACTCATGCACTATGACCTGTATGGGAAAGTCATCAAAGTTGACCAGACTTGCTGGGGGTGAAGGAAATTACCCCTGAGTAGAGACTTGCCCCCACTCCACCACCTCCTGCCACCTGTCTCCAGTTGAATTGCTGCTGCGCTATTGTCCTTTTCTACAATGGGATCACTTTCTGCTCCTGTGGAAGTTTGAGGCTTCCATGACTAATTGCAGCATCAGGACACAACAGCCCTAGCAGGGTTTTCTCTCCTTATGTTAAGAGGGAGTTGGAGTGCTTGTGAAAGTGGGAGCTGCTCTAGTACTCTTTACAGTATCAGAACCCTACATTCCATTCCAGAAAGTATTGGGAAGAATAGGACTGGAGCCAATCTTTACACACTTACCTTTATTTACAGAATTACACAATACAAACGTACACTTCTTCACCCAACAACCAAAGTTTTAGGCTCTGGGCGGGATTTTCTAGCCCCTCCTACCGGCGGGATGTTCTGGTCCCGCTGAAGTCAATGGACTGGCTCACCGTAAGTGTCGGGGTGGACCCCACCACGCCAAGCACAGACAATCCCAGCCTCTGTCTATTTATTGGGGTCTCAAGTGAATGCCTAGTTAATACTCACCACCTGGATACAACACAGTTTTCAGGGGGCTAACACCTCAGTCTTTATTTTTATAAAATATATATATCATCATGGTTAATTTATAAAATTTCAAAAACTGGACAAAGACTTTAAAACGAATGAAGCCATGGTTGGCTATGACTCAAACAAAAGGAACTTCCTGGCATTCCGAGAAGCTGACACCTCGTTATCTCTAAAGACCTGGTGAGCTGCAGAAGACCAACTTCCAGGGAATTATACAAAGGCCATTTACATTTCCTAAGCCAGGCCTGGGAAATGGAGACTATCTCTCTTTCCCTGTATGGGGGAACATTACAAACTCTCTTCCCGCATTTTAAATGTGTGTAAAATTAACCGACCCTCTAAATTTATCCTATCTCGAGTTTGCTGTGGGGTTATTAATAGAAATTGGATCACCCCAAAACTGAGGGGCTGGGAAAAACAGCGCCGCTTATAAAGGGGGAAATCAAAAATCGAAAACACCTTTCCGTTGGTGCACGGGTGGCGAGAGGAGAAATCAGGGCTGTTTAAATTAATCCCCCTCCTGTCCAGAACACTATTAATATACAAGTAACATACTTGTGTGGAGTATCTGTAACCACACAGTGGATCCTAAGTAGGCATGAGACTGTACCATGCTTATATGATGTTATTTTAATGAGCAGATAACAATTGAGTGCCAGGAAACATTAGATTGTTGCCATGGAGATCACAAAGAGTTTTACGCCTTGGTTAAGGTTAAGAATACTTTCCACTTCCTGCTGAAGTTGTTGACTATTTTCTGGCATTGCGTCCATGTCTTTGGCACGCTACTGTTAATGTCTGTGGTCAATTAGTGCAATGCCCTGCGTGCCACTTCCTTCATTCTTCCCATGCCAAGGAAATAGGATATCTCTCCTTTCCTCCTCTTCCCGAGCAGCTGCTAATGGCCTTGTCAGTAAAACTGGGTGACCTTCTATGACCCGCTTTCCTCGCTGCCATTGCACAATGATTTTTTTTTCACTCTATCTGACTTCAAGATCTTCCTTTTCCCAATGGTCTGCTGGCAAACGTAACTTTCTCAGGAGCATTCCCGACTTCCACGCTGTATACCCAGACCCAGGTTTTACTCTTACCCTGACCTGCTCCCTCAATGACCCCAACATACACCAATCCCTTTGGCAGCAATAGATTTTTAAGGCTACATAGCAGCAGCCTCGTGACCTACTGATTCACCCCAATGGGAAATCGGGGTGGGGTCAGGTGCTGTGATATTTCAGTGTGTTGTTTAACACTTCTGTTCATTTACATGGGCACCAGAGAAAGTGGTTCTGATGGATTCAGTCCCATTGCAATCCTACATGCAAGAGTTTACACAGTTGGTCAGAAATCTTTTCCTGGACTTAACCGCTCTACAATGTGTATTCCAAGCGCTACTATGACAAAGTATTCCAGCAAAAAGGTTGTGAAAGTTACCAGATCCAGACGCCAATAACATTTATATTGTATTTAGTTCATGACCATGGCTGATACACGCAACAGATGGGATTTAATGGCCGCAACAGGAATTTAATTGTCCACCTCCTGGACAGCTGACAGCAGTGCCGATGTAGTCATTTCCGGGACCCTTGACAGGATTAATTCCCAATCAGGCAACCTGCTGGCAGGTGTCAGGGATGCCCGCCCCCTTCTGGGGGAGGTTCCCACAGGAATTTCACCTGCGGGGAGGGTGTCTCGCCTTCGAGAGCTGCCGGCCAATCAGAAGCCGGCAGCTCTCCAGGACTGGCAGTGCCACCAGGAGCGGTAGCCACTGCTGGTAATGCAGGGTGCCGAGGAGCAGGATTGTTGCTGGAGTTCTAGAAGGCGTGTCATTGGGACTGGGATCACCGGGGTCATTCAGGGAGGTGCTGATGACGGGGAAGGGGATCAGTGTAAAGGGCAGGGGTTGGATATCTTCCCCATGGTCCTCCCCATGCTGCCAGCAGGTCCCTCTGTTAGGTGCAGGGTGCCCGTGATTGAGGGAACCCCAGCAGGGTACAGGCATGCCCACCAGGATTTACGTGGCAGTTTGCCCACATGGTGTGGATCCTGCCTGCCACTGGTTGAATATCATCATTGGCAGGATGAGGCCCTTAAGTAGTCCTTAAATGGACACTTGAGGGCCTCAATAGGCCTCCAGGCGGGAAGGCCATTCTCGATTCTTCCTGCCCCAGACTTAACTGTGGGGAGTCAGGAAGTTGATGGGTTCTTCACCCTGAGCCTTCCAGCCCCATTATGCCCCCCAGACCTGCCTCCCAACCCTTTTCCTGGGTGGTGGGAGGGTGGAGAGAATTAAATTCCACACAGCAGAACCAGCTCCTGCAATTACCAAGGACAGGATTTTACGGTTCCCCCAATGGAGGGTTTGCTGATGGGGGGGGGCCTGTATAATTGCTCAGATGGCCTTCACACCCGGCTCCCACCCACCCAACCTCTCCACAATTTTACAGTGGGACGGGTGAGGCCTAGGCTAGTCCTTTCCTCAATCGAGGACCTTAAGTGGCCAATTAATGACCATTTAAGGGCCGTGTCCCACCCTAGCCTCAATTTTCGGGCTGGCGGGAAGATTTCGCCGGTGGGGAGAAGCCTGAAAAGTGACCTTGTTTAGGCTTCGGGCGAGAAGGGGTTGGGGTGGAACAGCTCCATCTACAGCCTCCTTTCAACTTCGGATGCCCGCTCAAAAGGTCTGGTCCCTGCAGATGCTCCCTCCCCGCCTGGGCCTCTCCACCAACACCCGCCCAACCTTCCAGGCCTCACCTCCCCTCCCTGAACAGAGATCCCCACACTTACCAGGTCCTGGACTTTGGGACTTAGACTCTGGGCACAGCTTGCAGTCCCAGTCCTGGCCACTGCAGCTTGAGGCACCGCTGGGACTAAAGAGCCACCAGCCAATCCGAGGCGGGACTTCCTCCCCGATGAGGGGCGTAAGTCCCATCTCCAGTCAATTACCGTGCCTTGGAGCATTAAATGGCTGCGGGGCAGCCAGTATTGGCTAAAGATCCTGGCCCGAAGGGTATACCTTAACAGCAATACAATGTGGCTTCAAATTCCCACATTTCTTCCAGGATAGCCTGCAGGAGCCCTCCAGTACTGGGTTTGTGGGGTCAGTCGGATGGAATTTAATTTACATGGGGCAGCCAGATGCAGGGAAGAACCATTTTGAATGCATCTGTGATGTGGGCATCGCTGGCTGGGCCAGCATTTATTGCCCTTCCCTAAACGCTTCCTAGGCCATTTTGGAGGGCAATTAAGAGTCAACCACATTTCTGTGGGCGTGGAGTCGCATGTAGGCCAGACCAGGCCAAGGACGGCAGATTTCCTTCCCTAAAGGACATTCGTGAACCAGATGGGTTTTTACGACGATCAACAATGGTTTCATGGTCATCGTTAGCCTTTAAATTCCAGATTTTTTATTGAATTCAACCCGGGTCCTCAGAGCATTACCCTGGGTATCTGCAGTACTGGTCCAGTGACAATACCACTACGCCACCTCTCCCCCTTGTCTCTTATCACTGACTTCCAGAAACCCGGCTTTGCCCCTTAGATGATGCACCGATCTGTAAAAAAAGGTTTTTCAAAAACTCTCTATCTTCAGGGTTTCAGGTTGTTGAATGGCTTTCCTGGTCCATTTTCTTTCGATACTTTAAACACAGATATCTGTTGTAACCACCACAGAATCAGACCTTTGTCTTTAACAAGCTCACGTTACACAATCCAACCTGGGTACTTAGTCAAATCATATGATTCGGTATGATGGTATATTTCTTTATTGTATTATTGAGTTTGCAGTTCGCTATAAGAAATCCTGCACTATGCTTCACAATCCAGCATGACTACAGCAAACAGCATTTTACTCAAAACACACACATCAGTTGGACCTTTTGGTGGCTAAATGTCATGCATTCTAACATTAAACCATGATATATCAAAAGACAAATGATGCAGAATTCAGATATAAAACATGGAGCTGAGAAGATACAATGATTCTGTTACCAGAATCTCCCAATGATTCTGTTACCAGGGTTAACTTAAGCTCTTCAATCACTTTATTTCCACAAACAGTGACCACATTACTGTGTCTCGAACAAAAGGATCTGTGACCTTCCCATTCCTTCAGCCCTTCATTCTTGCCTTAGACCTGATTCACAAAGAATCCCTATTCAGTAGAACTGAATGTTGTTTTAACTCATGGTGTTAGCATACTACTGATTGGCCAGGTCACAGTCCAGACGAAAGGAACAGGAATTTCCAACAAAGGCTCCATCCACAGGCCTTGCAGGGAGTAATGTGAAGTTCAGCCTTTTACAACCCGTAGAAGTGCCAAGGACTTTCAGTGCTTGTTATGTTTTTCTATTCCATAATCACTTGGGATTGCCACATTGAAAAGGGGATTATTTTGGTGAAAGGATTAAAAACAGACATTTAAATTGGTGCTATTTGAAAGTCAGGCTTTAGCCCACAGTTTTCGGGCTAATTGATCATTATCATGATTTAAACTTGCCTGGAGGTGCTAATGCAGCTTTAGCACTCAAGCACTGATTAGAAGCAATTTTTGCAGAGCGGATATGCAACCATTTCTGCAGAAGGTGTGCAGGGGTCAGCTGACACACAGCAGCCGGTTTCAGGATGGTCTAGGGGCAAGTTACCGGACATGGCACTGGAGGTCCTGGTGGAGAAGATCTCGAGGAAGAGGAGGGATATCGTGTACCCACAGTGGGGGGGAAGGAGTCCACCTTGCCCTCCTGTCCCTCTCGCCTGCAGCAGCTGGTGCTGCACTGCCTGATCTCATGTCCTCTCATTTCCCCTGAAGACCAAGCAGAGCCTCAAGCAAGGAGCTGATAGCCAAACACTCCCTTTCTCCTGGTGACTCTTATGAAGGGTCCAACAATTCAGAGCCGCACAGCACTCACTCTCTTCAGAGAAAGTTTCCAGAGAATTTCCAGAATAAATGTTGATTATGTTGTCAGTGAAGCCTTGACAAAGTGTCCTGGAAAGTCTCCGATGTGTCTCAAAAGTCCTGTTCAAACCTCCGCCAGGAAATGACCAGTAAAAAGTGATAGGCCTTTAAGTAGTTCCCAAAATCCTCTGCAATGACTTATTTACTCTTGTTGTTGTTGGTAGAGGTCATTAATTAAAGCATTAGCCAAGAATATGCCCTGCAGCCTCTTAAAAGAGCGCCAATGAGCAAATTAAGTGGCGATCAGACCCTTAATGACCCACTGGGCTGCCATTCCTAGCACAAAATTCAACTACTTTACCAAGATGGCCCCTCGTGCACACGGGGTGTTTGGGGGGGTGGATTTCAACTAATGTTGCGGCTCAAGATCCCATCGTTGCCACCGTTTGGGCTCTTTAGCATTCCGGGGAAAATCGTCGCCTGCAGTTCTTAAAGCTTTTCTCTCTTTGATGCAACTTTTCAAAAAATACATAAACATGACTGAGCAATGAATTCCGGTAGCCTGTGATTTGTTATTAAATCTACTCCTTTCCTTCCCTTGGCGCTTATCTACAAGCATTCCTTCTTCAAGGTTCGGGAATCTGCCCTGATAAAGAGACCTCGCTCATTTAATAGGAATAACACTTCTGCAGACCTCCCCTGACATCAGATAAATGTTCTTGTTGTTTGTTTGGATTTGTGATTGGATTCATAAAAGCACTTGCCTTCTCCACTTTTGAAGTTAGTATTTCCTGAGGAAACAGCAGACATGGTTTAGTAATGTTCAGTGAACGCTCAATGCATCTGCTGCCGCCCACGGCCATTCTAGACAACCTTCGAGTGGCTTTCAGCCATCTCTCTCACTGGCTTCGAAAGTAAAACTCTGCTCCAAATGCTATTATGTCGAAGTCCAAGGAGGGTGCAAGTGGAACAAATACTATCTGCGTTTGTCACGCTGTGGTTTTGTGCTCATTAAAGTGAAAAACATCATTACTGCAGAATGAGACACTTTTTCCGCATTTGGCAGCAGGCCATTGACTATTTCTGGGGAAGAGGATCGTCTACAAGACCAGAATTTGAAGGAACTGGGATGCAGACAGTACTGTTTGTTCTGACAATTTGGCAAATACGTTATAAGTAATATTTTGAAATGAAACAACCTTCAGGTCTTTTAAGACACAATGCGTGTCAATGAAGTTCTCGGGGCTAGAGATGTTTGTAAGTCTAATTTTCAACTGGGGAGGGCCTGGATTTTGGGGTGGTGCCCAGTACCATCAGGGTTTCACCCTGTTTGTGTAGGCATTTTAAATCCTAGTTGCGGGGCGGTGTTGGAGATGGGCTGGGGCTCGGTGGCGGGGGGGGGCGTTATGCAGGCAGATATTCTTCCCACCTCCCCCCCAACCCCCACCCCACCCCCGCATTAAGGGGCTGTATCGGGGAAGTGGGGAGAAAGCTCTTAGGTTACCCAGGAGTTCGGCCCTTTATACTTTTGAAAATTTTCACTGGGTCTCATGTCAACTGAGAGATGGCAGTAAGAGTCCCTTGGAAAAGTTTAGATCTTCATCAAACTAAGGGAATCAAGCCTGATTACCCTGTCCAGGAGGGAAAATGACATCTCTTGAAGACCAAGAGGGGAATGAAAGTTATATTTTTTCTTGGCTTCATTGAGTCCCAAGGATTCTGAGCCAAAGTGGATGTGGGCCACTTCAAGTTACAAGGATGGGTGAGGGTGGGCACCACAGATATGCATTTGCAATCTCTAGCAACCCATCCCGGCCATGCAAATGACTTCATCCACAGGACTTTGATTGGGTTTCTGGCATTCGGCTCGGGACCGGTGGAATCTCCGTTCTAACACTGTCGCGCCAGTAGAGAGGACCCCTAGGAAATTCGAGACCAGCCATCTATCGAAGAGGAGAAGGTCTTTGCAGTCACAGTTTACTAGCCATCACCTGTAGGCGACTTCAGATTCATCCATTATTCTGGTCGATAATTTTGGTAAAGGTATGGTTCTCTCTCCATATAGAGATATGATTAAGTTGGAGCTCGCACTGGAAATTAATGAGATTCGTCAGTAATTTCCACAGGGGTTTGGGCTGATCTTCCACCAGCTACTACAGGAAGTCAGAGAACCCCTGTGGAAATTCAACCCCTTTATAAATATGCGTTCAACAAAGTACCATTGCGTTACTGGTTCATGTAATGAGTTTATTGAAAATTTTGTTGTCCCATTAGCCTCCTTAAATTTGGTTTTGTCTTTACCTGCAGTTGCTTTACTGCAGCTATTAGATATGAGCACTGTGGATATCCCATCTTGAAAGGTGATCCCTGAATCATCAAGGATGGCTATCCCATGCCACTGTGCTCAGTGGTAAGCATTTATGATCTAGATAAGGTGACCGACAATTGTCACGATCCCCTTGGAGAGACGAATAACTTTTGTTATTGTTATTTTGATCCCCTTCACTCTACCTGAAATTAAAGACACAGCCCCAAAACATAACAATCTTATAAATCTTTGCATTTGTAACACAATGCACACTTACTGGATACTTATTGAATGAAAACTTTTGTAATTAATGAAATTGAGAGGTTGTCAAATGAAACTTATAATGCCGTGTGCATTCTGACACTTTCTCCTTGTACCTGTGGGAGTCTTGCCAATCTATAGTATAGGCTTGATCACCCCCTTATGCTGAGGGCAATAGACTGCAAGACACTGTGATGGGCTGACCTCAAGTGCTGCTGCCTGAGTAACAAAGACCACCTGTGGGCTGCCTGGAAGGATGCAGATGCAAAAGAATTCCTGGCGGTAAACACTTCCACTGTTACAGACAATTTTTATTCGGACTTAATATTGACAAGGAGGTGCAGGCTATTAGCAGAGCTGGTGAAGTAGATAAGGTGAAGCCTCTGTGGTGAACTGTTAAAATGGACACTTGATTTCCTGTGAGAATGCAAAGTACCAGGTTATAATGAATAAACTTACATCTTCTTGTGACAGAAGTAAGGGATGAATCCTTGAGGGAATTTTGCTTCACAGCAGTCTTTTCTCAAGTTCACCAATTCAGGCTGGAGGCTATTAAAAAAGATATTATTCTTTCTATTGACAACGCTTTCCTTTAACAGCCCATCTCAGTCTGGTAATGATGCCTGGTGTGAAGATAAGGAAAGAATGCATCAAACTCCAAATGTGATAGGGGGAATCAAAGGTCTAAAATTTCAATTGTACCATTAAAATAATGGGAATTCTGGTACAGGTGCAGACACATAGAATGAAATCGCTTTTCACATCAATGCATTTTTTTTTTGAACAGAATGGTTTCTCAACACTTCAATTAAAAGCCAGCATTCACTATATTATTGCTTTAACCTTTATGCTAATCTATCCACTTACGATACAACCAGCTGCGTGGAAATAGTTCCTTTTTAGAATACTTCATCATAGCCTTGTGTGTCTGTGACTGCAGGGGTAACAAGTCTTTCCAAAATGCCAATTATCGAAGTCTTCCAATCTATGTCGGTATATCTAAGCAGAAAGATCTTAACAGGAAATGATAGCAACTCATGTTAATATAGAACCTTAAGGTGGAAAATATCTGCCATCCGCTTTGACTATCTGTTTAAGCGTACTGTGTTTGGAATTAGATTCTGTGCTCATATTTTACAAACATCACTTCAAAATAGGCCCCAAGGCTTCAGGCCCCAAGGCCAGGATTTTACAGGCCCACCACAGCATGTCTCCCCCTGGTGGGTGTGGTGAGCCATTTAAATCTTCATTCAGCTCGGTGGGCCTGTAATATCCCACCAGGCAGGAGGGGGCCATAAAATCCTGGCCCAAGTTTCTAGGTTGTACAATTGCTTTTGCAGGATCAGGACTTCCTGACAAGGGTATGGCAGTGGGGTGCACTCGTATAGGTCCAATTAAATTTCAAGATGTGCTACCACGCTACTGGCGTCAGTCACTTGTAAGTGACGGAGTTAGGGCAGAATGATGCCACCTGCCCACCTTCCTCATCCACGCTCAGGAATATGTGCCACCCTTAAGTTGTTTCATTGCACAATTATAGCCAAGACCCATTCGTCAAAGTGAGAGCCCCTGTTTAAAAGAAAGCTGTTCAACTGAATTTGTTTGTGGGGACATTTGGCTAAATTTTGGAACTCATTTTTGATGGGAAACAATTCCCTGTTATACTAGGGAAAGCTTCCCCGCATCCTGCATTGCCCTCGGAAATTACTGGACTGCAAGGGAATTACTGAGCTAGTATCTTGAGAGCTGCACAATGTGATTGCAACCAGAGTCTAAGTGCAATATGACAAAGTTAATGGATAAGCTAAAGAATAAGCAGAATTATCAAATAGGATTCATGTCCCTTACATTGATACCAAAGCCATCAATGATTAGTTTTGGTTTCAACATCCAATTTTCTTATCCTTTCCACAAAGCTGTGGATATCTGTGGAACACACTGCCTGAGGGGGTGGTAGAGGCAAGGAACCCTCACAACATTTAAGAGTATTTAGATGAGCACTTGAAACACCATAGCATACAGGGCTACGGGCCAAGTGCTGTAAAATGGGATTAGAATAGATAGGTGCTTGACGGCCGGCACAGACACAATGGGCCGAAGGGCCTGTTTCTGTGCTGTATAACTCTATGACTCTATAACCCTATGACTCTATCCTGTATCCAGTTTCTGTGAAAGAACTGCTTCCAATTGAAGTATCTCTGTGATAGTCCCTTGATGTTGAATTCACCTCATTTGAATGTTGGTAGATTTAACAACATTGGGGCAATTAGGACAAAGTCATGCTTGTGACTTTTGTCCATCCTCGCTGATAAGAATATAAGAAACAGGAGCTAGAGAAGGTCATATGGACCCCTTGAGCCTGTTGCACCATTTAACAAGATCATGGCTGATCTTCTAACTCAACTCCCTTTCCTGCCCTATCTCCATACACCTTCATTCCCTCAGTGCCCAAAATGGTGGGGTAGCTCTGTATTTCACCAACAGTTGTAAAAGTGCATTGTTGGGCGTACAGGTGTGTTAAGAGCTCAGCCTGCTCTGGCCCGGGTGAAAACCAATCCAAGTTCTGCTGGCAATAACTAATTACCTTTCCCACCATCGACACTTTCCCTTGGTCAATAAGAGTGCACCCCCCCAGAAGGGGGCCGTGCCTCCAAAATAATATGAGTGTCATTTTGAGTCTGATGGTGCATTCATCATCTTACGCAGTAGGTACACGCATGTCCTCTGGTAGTCACATTGAAGCTTAGCAACAAAACAGAGGAAGACATGAGTTAATGAGTCATAATCAGCGAAGACATGCAAAAAGAGAAAGCCTCCATATACAAAGTACAATCCACAGGAGCAACCAAAAACTTAACTGTAAATACCAAGATACGTATTAGTTTCAGTTGTTAAATCTTGCATCATTTTCGCTATAAGGTTGTCCAAATGAACTTGAAACTTTAACATCTTTTTGCTTCCTGTTTTGTAACTTGTTTTTATCTCTTGTAATTCCAGGAAAACAAGCTCTTCATTTTGATGGACTAATTGACAATTGCTGAATAACTCCTGTATTTGTATGTGATTATATTTAATGAAACACAAATTCTGACAAAGTCCCAATTGATTTTGCTTGAAGGCTGTAATATTCCAGCAGGTTTGACATTCACTCCTTTACTAATGTGTTTCTGATGTGAATGGCTAGAACTTTGAACGATATTGTCTAGTGGCAGATGCTGCTTTAATCTCCATCTCATCGTCAACAGCAAGAAGCTGTTCATAGATCCTCAAGATTAGTTCATAAAACGGTCAATGAAATGTGTCCACAGAAACACAGTTCTTTGCGTTCACACAACCTTGTCGAATCGCAGACTAGTTGCTAAACTAACAGATCTTATTTTTGGCATACACAAGTTATGCCTTCGTGGACATGTCAGATAAATGGGAAGTTCCTAAATTAATCAATATGCCAAGATTTATTGACATATCTTTCAGTAGAATGTTAAGGCATTGATTTTTCCTAATTATCAACCAATCTTGTTAGCAAACAAACCAATATTATTGGCTTTCTGTAGATTGGTGAATGCTGAACAACAATAAAACTCAACTGTTGGATATGTCCGCATAGTGGCATTCAAGGTAAACAGTTTGCATTTGGGTTAAAGAATCTCAAACCTTCAAACTATAGAGGCATCCATCTTCATGGAAAAATGTTCGCAAAATTTTTGCTTTAGTAGTTCATAACCTCAGTTATGTTAGTTGCATTGAAATACATCATCACGCCACTCAAATGAAACATCAGTCTGGTTAAAATGATGGTCAAATTTTCTCTTTCCCCAAATAAAATAGGGTTATCCTGTCAATTTGCCATGAAACAGCTTACATTAAAAAGCAGCTGTCAGCATTCCACTACTTTGATATGGAACCTCTTCAAGGTGAGATAATCATATGACAGGATATCACAGCTGCCTCTTCCCCATTTGGAAAGCATTACTCTCTATCCATGGGGCAAATAAAGGGGCCCATATCCAGTCCTGAAAATCCAACAACTGTAGTTGCTCCTCTGCTACCTGCAGTGATGGGAGGGAATTAAGACAGACTATGGGTTATGAATACAAGAACGAGAGGGCACTTGAGCACCCTTGCTGCAATCTTAAAAAAACACATTGCCAAACCCAAAATGCCTAAATTGGGCAACTGCAGTTATTGGTGAATTTACCTGAAATTGTCCAACTTTGGCCATTTTTGAAGTGTGAATTCAATCTGGGTCTTCCTGCAAATAGAAAAGCAATGAGAGCTGTGAAACATGGCCGGCTTACAGCTATCCAGAAAGAAAGCTCAACAACGTTCGTCTTCCTTGTTTGCAGCATGTTCTGGGCATCTCATGGAAGGACAAAATCACGAATGTGGCAGTCCCCTCAGAGGCAGGGTTCCCAAGTATATTGGCACTCCCCAAGCAGAGGCTTGGCGCCTGTTTGCAGGATGGATGACGGTCGCATAGCTAAGGACGTTCTGTATGGTGAGCCAGCCAAAGCCAGTGAACCAGTAAGATGCCCAAAGCTCTGCTTCAAAGATGCTTGTAAGCATGACAGGTAGGCCTGAAACATTGGGAGACCCTAACCAACAAAAGAGGAAAATGGCAACATCCCCTGTGGACGGACGTGTGTCACCATGACAGCCAGTGACTATGGCAGCTTGACCACAGGCACCAACACCATAAACAGCAACCCACAACAGTGGGAGAAAATGGTGGTGTGGTGGTCATGTCACTGGAGACCCAGGCTCATGCTCTGGGGACATGGGTTCAAATCCCACTGTGGCAGCTAGTGGAATTTGAATTCAGTTAATAAATCTGGGAATTATAAAGCTAATCTCAGTCATGGTGACCATGAAACTATCACCACATCATAAAAAAAACTCATCTGGTTCACTAATGCCCTTTAAGGAAGGAAATCAGCCATCCTTACCTGGTCTGGCCTACATGTGACTCCAGACTCACGGCAATGGCCCATAACTGCCCTCTGAAATGGTCTAGCAAGATTAGTTCAAGAGCAATTAGGTTTGGGCAACAAACACTGGCATTGCCAGTGATGCCCACAGTGCATGAAAGAATAATAAAGGAAAAATTGATAACCACTTCATATGCGGCACTTGTGGATTGGTCTTTTCAACCATCCACGTTCCCAATGGATTGATTTGCTGCATGTCCATCATCTTATGTGGAGGTCAATGCCTTACTCCAAATGGTCTTTCATCCCATTAAAATTCCAAACAGCACCAGAGTTGGCAGTTTCTCACTGTTATGGTCAACCAGCCAATCAAACCAGTTTTATGTTTTACATTTGTTTTCTATTGATCCCACCAGATAGATCACAACAACCCAGCATTTTACTCTAATCAGCTTTTGTTGTGGCTTCCATAAATAATTCATAAAGCTTATCCGACATTTATACACAGAGGGAGACCTGGCGCTTTTGCTTCACTTACACAAGATTTACTTTCCTGGCACATAAGCTTCATAAAATATTCAGGGGAATATTCTAGTGGTGGAAAGCTGTCTTCTTGTGGGACTGAACAGCTACGTCTGAAGCAGAATGCCACAAGGGCAGGTTTAAATATCAATTCACCGATGCTTGCTGCAGGCATGCTGTGAAACATCGGATGAATAACCATTAGTCATGGGTAGATATGCCAGTTCTAAACATGCGTCACACACCACTGAACCTTGACTTACATTTGATCTTATCATTCTCACATTTGCCCAATTTGATCTTAATATCTTTGCATCCCAGCCATCTTCACAAACCTAGTGAAGGGCTGCTATTGTACCTGTATTTCAATAAACTCTGTGCTATGTTATCACTGGCAGCATCTATTTGGTTTAGGATTTGAAGTTGATATTTCTATGCTTCACCGTTAAGGTGCTTCAGTACAAGAATTCCCACCAGTGTCGAGATTAACTTAAGCTAGGTTGTTTTGTTTCTTATTCTAATGTAAAATTCAGACTTCAGTTACAGACAGAGCTTTCAATCTGTTTGTACAGTACCACACCTTAGTTTGGACCATTATTGTAGAAATTGCTGACTTCTATTCTCGTCCTCTCAACCTTTCTTCTAGCTCTGGGGAGTTTATTTGACATTTAATTATTGTTTGGCTTTATATCAGATGTTATAATTGTCATTATCTTCCAGCTTCTGTATGAACTTTACTATAATACATTAACTGGTAAAAAGAGTCCTGCTCCTTTCGATTATAGCGGTAAAATAATAAATCATTTGTGAATTTTTAATTTGCAACTTGGAAATCTTAATAAGAGTTTTCCTGATGAGTCAGTGTGTGGATTCACCATCCAGTTTACTCTCCCTCTCTCTCTCTCTCTTCTTAGGCAATCCCTCGGGATAGAGGATTATTGCTTCAACTCTGGTTCGATTGTTTCCAAGATGGCTGGCATGTTCGATGTGGTGCTTGAAGAGTTGGGTAGATGGGTTGTTTGGGAGTTTGTGCACTCTCCCTGAAGCCTCGACTTCACCTCTGCATGTTCCTGGCACAGTCTCTTGATGTGTTCAGTGCCTGACTGGATGAGTCTTCTCCATTCTGGTCGGTCACAAGCCAGGGACTCCGATGAGCCGGCGGGATGTTTGACCTCTTCAGGGATACTTTGAGAACATCCCTAAAATGCTTCCGCTGTCCTCCTGGGAGACTTTAGTGGTGACCAAGTTTCAAGTTGAGCAGTTGATTGGGGAGACTGGTGTCAGCCATACGAATGACATGTCCTGTCCAGGGGAGTTGGTTTTGAGTGATTAGCGCCTTAATACTGGACAAGTTGGCTTGGGAGAGGAAGCTGCTGTTGGACCACCGTTCTTGCCACTGGATTTGGTGGATCTTACACAGGCACCGCTGGTGGTACTTCTCCAGTGCTTTGAGGTGCCTGTAATAGGTTGTCCATATCTCCCAAGCATATGGTTTACTACTGAACTTGAGAGACCAGAAAGGCATCTTGTCAGATATTCAGTCTGTACTGAGTAAGCTACAAATTGGCTCTCAGTTCTGAAGAGGGAACATCTACAATGGCTTCTGTTCCTATTCAGGCTGGTTGTTGGCTGAGGACAGAGTTGGGCCAGCACAATAGGTGAGCATTACTTTTTAGGATATCACATGGCACCATTTCCTTGCCTGAGATGAGAAGTCTCTTGACAGCACCCATGCCAATTATCTCATCGAGTGATGCACACTGGTATGTCTCCCATCCTCTGTCCTTGCCCCCTCCCTCGTAACATTTGTACTAATCATTCCACAATTCCTGGTGGATAGTGACTATAAGATCTGGAACCAGCAACAGCCAAAGAACAATTTGCAATCTCCTTGCAGATGAAGGCAGTGGACAATGCCAGGGAGCATCAAGCTCGGGGTAGAATACAGGTTCAGGGTTTGTGGGGGGTCGGGGGTGTGGGTTGATGAAGGGTGGTGGATTGGGAGTGCCAACATCTGGCATTTACCACCATGTGAATCATTGGCATTGACTCATTACAACAGGGGATGGAGATGTGGATGTCAACGAGATTTTAGTGAGTTCTTGGGACTGTACACCTTTTCTATTTTAATTGTTCTACGTGTTCTCCAATTTGTCTATTAGCTACCACCTTCCTCACAAATGATCTGTAAAGCAGCTGCTTAAGACGGAACGTTGCTCCATCAGATCAAAGCTAACAGTATAAGCCTTTCCCTCAGAGCACGCCCAGAGACAACCCAGAAACAGCAAAACACTTCAGTCCCCTCGACCTCTGACAACACTCACTCATCATGCAATTCATCCTCTCCCTTGTTTTCAGTAGCCCAGAGGCACTCACATGAAGGGGTACAGGAAGCATAGGTGCGAAGCTCTCAAAGATAGAGTCATAGAGTCACGCCAGCACAGAAGGAGGTCATTCGGCTCATCAGAGTCCATGCTGGCTCTCTGTAGAGCATTCCAATCACTCCCATTCCTTCACTCTTTCCCCATACCCTGCAAGTTTATTTCCTTCAAGTGCCTGTCCAATTTCCTTTTGAAATCAATAATGGTCTCTGCTTCCACCACCCTCATAGGCAGTGAGCTCCACACCATTACCGCTCGCTGTGTAAAAAAGTTCTTCCTCCCTGCTTCTCTTGCCTAAAACCTTACATCTGTGTCTCCTAGTCCTGCACCATCAGCTAATGGGGACAGCTTTTCTTTGTCTACCTTATCCAAACCTGTACAATGCTATCAAATCTGCCATTGCTGCAAGGAGAACAACATCACCTTCTCCAAACTTACCTTGTAGCTAAAATCCTCCACCCCTGGAGCCATCCTGATTAAACTCTTCCACACCCCCGCAAGGACCTTCACATCCTTTCTGAAGTGTGGTGACCAGAACTGGATACAACGCTCTAGTTGTGGCCTAACCAGAGCTTTATAAAAGTTCAGCATAACTTCCCTGCTCTTGTACTCAAAGCCTCTATTTATGAATCCCAAGATCCCACATGCTTTGCTAGCTATACTCTCGATATGTCCTGCCACTTTCAAAGATATGTGCACATGCACCTCCAGGTTCCTCTGTTCCTGCACACACATTAGAATTGTACCATTGAGTCTATATTGTCTCTTCCTATCCCTTCTGACAAAATGCATCACCTCACACTTCTCTATATTAAATTCCATCTGTTACTGTCTGCCAATTCCTCTAGCCTATTGTTATGATCAGGTGAGGGGGAGTCAAATGTCTCCCCTCTTTTCCCTCTCCTCATTTAACTGCAACAGGTTTTCCCTTTGAAATGGGTATACTTGCCAATTCCATGGGTGTTTAGCTGTTTATGTGCTGTGACCATAAAATACACGATCAGACAGATTTCCTTGAGTTTTTAAAAAAGAAAAGAGGATAGATTTTATTGTACTTAACCCAGTCTAAGTAAAATAATAAAAATGCTCTGTCTTTCACACACTCACACTTGGGGTTTACACACACACACACACACACACACACACACACAAACAGATTACAGAATAGGGAGGATAGATTAAGCAATTTAGAGTCCAGTAAAATTTAAGGGGTATGCAGCCCCTGAAGGTTAGTGACTTGGCTGGCTTCGGGCTGAATTCGGCAGTTCAGCTGCTTTCGGGCGTTGAGGTGATTTAAAATTGTCGAGTGACTTCTGTTCTTCTGGAGACAACAGCGCTGTGTTGCGTTCTTTTTAATGTTTCTTTCTGCAGCAGCTGCAGAGTAAAAATCAGTAGACAGGGTTCAAAAACTTGAAAGTTGGGTGGATGTGGACAGAGAGAGAGAGCGAGAGAGAGAAGGAAGCCGCTCAGTCTTGTTTCTTTAGCGTCTCTGTTGCTTGCCTAGTTCTGCAGAGTAAGCAGGTGCTTAAAATACACAAAGGGTTGGCTTGTCACATCACCTTTCTCTTCAACTGCCCAGTGATCCAAATAATCATGGCTAATGCATTCAAAATATAACTCGATTAAATCATGACCTGGAATTCCTCTCTCAGTCAGGGTTCCATTGTCCCAATGATCATGTCTCCACCCAGTTGAATACCCAGTTGATTGACTGGATGCTTTTGCTAATGATACAGGAGATTCATCCTCCTTTAAGGCAATTTTTTCATGGTGAAGTTTTGCATACAGATTGTCACCATTTAAATAGTTTTGGAATGTAGAAGGTACAGTGATGCAAATGTACAGCCATCTTTGCCTGTGATCCCAAGTCACTGCAATGTGGCTTTAGTCTCTTTAAATAAAAATATCAATTAGGGGTTTCCAGCCAGTAAATTCAAAAACCATTTTTTTTATTTAAAGCATAGTTTCACAACACCATCTACGTCCTGTTGCAATCGATTGGTACCATCCTCATTGCCACGTCTCCAAGTCTGGTATCATCAGTGAATATTGCAATTTTATTCTGTATTCCAAGATTCAAGTCATTTGTATATATAACAAAAATAGCATTGAGAGAGAGAGTGTACGAGGAAGCTAGAGGTTGCAGATATGAAAGTGGAACCTGATAGAGTTGAGCAGAAGTGAAAGACATGTCAGCTCCTGGTGCATTCAACTGCAATTCCAAAGGAATTGTTGGCATTCTCAGTTATCTGAATGGAGGCACTGTAAAATTGTATGTTGAGCTGTCCTGACAAAGTGAGCAGAGCTGACTTTCTTTATATAGGAGTGCAGAGCAAATTGGCTGATCTGGCAAAATCTTCTTGGCTCCCTAGATTGAGCCCATGCATACATAAGAACATAAGAACTAGGAGCAGGAGTAGGCAATTCAGCCCCTCGAGCCTGCCCCGCCATTCAATACGATCATGGCTGATCTCATTTTGGCCTCCACTCCAATTTCCCACCCTCTCCCCATAACCTTTTAACCCATTACTAATTAAAAATCTGTCTATCTCCTCCTTAAATTTATTCAGCGTCCCGGCATCCACTGCACTCTGAGGTAGTGAATTCCACAGATTCACGACCCTTTGAGAAAAGTAATTCCTCCTCATCTCTGATTTAAATCTACCACCCCTTAGCCTAAAACTATGGCCTCTCATTCTAGAATGCCCCACAAGGGGAAACATCCACTCCACGTCTACTTTGTCTATCCCCTTTAGCATCTTATATACCTCAATTAGATCTCCTCTCATCCTTCTAAACTCTAGCGAGTATAGGCCTAAACTGCTCAATCTCTCCTCATAAGACAAGCCCCGTATGTCTGGAATGAATCTTGTGAACCTCCTCTGAACCGCCTCCAGTGCAACTATATCCTTCCTCAAGTAAGGGGACCAAAACTGTGCACAGTACTCCAGATGCAGCCTCACCAGTGCCTTCTACAGTTGCAACAACACTTCCCTATTTTTATACTCTATTCCTTTAGCAATAAATGCCAAAATTCCATTTGCCTTCCTTATTACCTGCTGTACCTGCATACTAGCTTTCAGCGATTCATGCATGAGGACACCCAGATCCCTCTGCACTGAAGCATTCTGAAGTTTCTCTGCATTTAAATAATAAGTCGCCTTTTTATTCTTCCGACCAAAATGGATAACCTCACACTTATCCACGTTAAACTCCATCTGCCAAATTTTGGCCCATTCACCTAACCTGTCCATATCCATTTGTAAATTTCTTATTTCTTCCTTGCAACTTACTTTCCCACCTATTTTGGTGTCATCTGCAAATTTAGCTATAGTACCTTCTATCCCTGAATCCAAGTCAATTATATAGATTGTAAATTGTTGGGGCCCAAGGACCGAACCCTGTGGCACCCCACTAGTTACAGCTTGCCATCCAGAAAAAGACCCATTAATCCCGACTCTGCTTTCTGTTGGTTAGCCAATCCTCAATCCAAGCTAATATATTACCCATAACTCCGTGTGATCTTATCTTGCGTATTAATCTTTTGTGCGGCACCTTATCAAAGGCCTTCTGGAAGTCCAGATATACTACAGCTACAGGATCCCCATTATTCACTTTGCTTGTCACATCTTCAAAGAACTCTAGCAAATTAGTCAAACACGATTTACTCTTCATAAAACCATGCTGACTCTGATGGATTGCATTTTCACTTTCCAAATGTCCTATTACTACTTCCTTAATAATGGATTCCAACAATTTCTCAACAAGCTGAGACTCGGGGTCACTTTCCTTACTATAGTCAACACTGTGAATGCTGTGGCCCTTGGATGGAGATCTAGCTGCAGGAGCTAACAGCTTATTTTAACATAGGGCAGAGGCAACAATGAATACCGTCATCTTCAAGCTCTCCTTCAAGTCACACATCCTCCTGGCTTGGAGATATATCGCTGCTCCTTCATTGCCATTGGGTCAAAATTCTGGAACTCCCTATCCAACAGCACGGCAGGTGTGCCTTCACCACAATAGTTTAAAAAGGTGGCTCACCATCACCTTCTCAAGGGCGCCTAGGAACAAACAACAAATGCTGGCCATGCTCCCAGAATGAATAAAAAATATAAACATGTAAAGGGAGATTGCTAGCTCTTGAAATACAAGGTTGATACAGAATGTAAATGAATGTTTCCTGAGTACAACAGCAATTGTTTTCTGCAAAACCTGGAGTGAATCCCAAAGTGTGGCCAAAGTCTCTGAAATTATTTTGGTTGAGCAGGTTTGCTTTAACTTAGTACTTCCACTGTGATGAACATGACTTGGCAAACTACTCCTTTTAAACAGTGGGCACACTGTCAAGCCTGTGTGGGGTTGTTTGGGTAATGACCCTCAATTTCTTTGAGATTGGCCCAATTTGCTTGTCGGGATTCAGCCAAAACTCATTTCAAATAATTTATGCAATTAACCCTTAAATTCCCGATCATGATTAAGTTGCCAGCCTGAGTCTAGTGCAAAGTTGTTATGGGTGTGTTGCGCCTGGTTGGACACATCTGATGTTTAACCTTGCCTGGAATGACACAGAATTTATAGCAGAGGCTTTCTACAGTAGAGAGGCCGCATACATTGGCTTCATCAACAACTCTTGCCTCTGCGATTGTTTGGTTGTCCATTTATATTTAAGACCGAGATAGATAGGTTCTTGATTGGTAAGGGGATCAAAGGTTACGGGGAGAAGGCGGGAGAATGGGGTTGAGAAACTTATCAGCCATGATTGAATGGCGGAGCAGACTCGATGGGCCGAATGGCCTAATTTCTGCTCCTATGTCTTATGGTCTAATACCTTTCCCAGGGATTTTGAGGCCTCTATGAATGTGGATCTCAGGTGTGGGCAGAAAGGGCATGACTATGGTGATTTGAATGGTTTGTCTGGAAATGTCAAAACCAAGAATCAAAAGTCTGAATTTGTGGTGGTGGTTTCATTCATAATCTCTGGGATGACCAAGATGAAATGATATTTTTTCATCAGCAAAACGACCATCAAAACCCAAGTTATTCCCTAACTCCTAGTAAACGTATATCCATCCCGAGACATGATTTGGATTTGGCAAAAGGTGGCATCATAGACTTTACAGCTTATCCAGATGTAGTTGGAACAAGTGCTAGCAGCAAACATTCAATGGAAGAATTGCCTGCTGTGGCAATATATATATATATAATATATATGGAGTAGGGAGAACATTAAATAGCAATAACTTACTTTGTATATGCATATTTAATGGGGGCAATATAAATAAAAATATTTTTGACACAGTGGGCCAGATTTTTTGCAGAGTTGTAGAGACTCTTGAAAATGGTGGATGGGACGCAATTCCCGGATTCTTGCCCCCTTTCCTGGCACCCGTATTTTTTGCTCGTGCGGGAGATGGTTGCGGGATGTCACTCAGCAGCCCTGTGGCTGCCTCCGATCTGCATCCAGTGGCAGTGGGCCCGACTCCAAACCTGCACCCCTCCCCCCCCCACCCGGAATGATAATCCCGCCATTTGGGGCACTTCCGCCCGAGGCAGGCGCAGGAAATTTCCCAACTTCCGCTTGCTGACTCGGGAGCAAAAATCCAGCCCTGAGCCGCAGAAGGAGGTTTTGGGACAGGTGTCCAAAACCTGGGCCAAAGAGGTGAAACGAAAGTCACTGTAGTCCCAGAGGCTTCTCTCTTATTAGAAAGAGACGACAGGTGGTGAGTTTAACCCATGGGTCACCACACCTCAGGCGAGAGGCAAGGTTGAGAAGGCAGGGCCTTCATGGATGACCTCAGTTGGTGCAGGAATTGAACCAACACTGTTGGCATCACTCTGTATCACAAACCAGCTGTCCAGCCAATTGAGCTAACCAACCCCTGCTGAAGAAGTACGTTTTAAGGAGCATTTTGAAGGAGATGAGAGAGGTAGAGAGGCAGAGAAGTTTAGGGAGAGGATTCCAGAGCTTATGACCTTGGCAGCTGAAGGCACCAATGGTGGACTGATTAAAATCGAGGGTTCTCAAGAGGCAGAGTTGGAGGAGCACTGACATCTCAGAGGGTTGTAAGGCTGGAGAAGGCACAGAGATAGGGAGATAATTAATAAACTAAAACAAGGCCGAACTGCGTTAATTATACTTAGGGGAGAAAAACATTGACTTAACTATTGGAACGGATCTAAAAATCTTATGATGACCACATTCAGCCAAATCACAGAATGGAAACTGTCAGAGCATAAAGGCATACAAAGCTCTCGCAGGCTTAACAAGCATCAATGATAATAAATATTTCACATACTCAGCACAACCCTGTCCGTTACCCTAGAATGACTGAAATAAAAACACAGCAATATAAAAGCAGAAACCAAATGAAAAGCCTAACACTATCCATAGCGGTCTCGTAAACTATCCATCTGTTGCAATAATTTGCTCACCTTTGCTAATCACTGCAAAGGTGAGAGGAAGAGAGAGAAAAAGTTCACTCACCACCATTATCTGACGGCCTAATACATGTGCACTGTCTAACTTGGAGCTGAATTAGACAGATTAGAAAACTCCCAGGGTTTATGTGCTTCTTCTGCTGTGTTTATTTTCTCATCCTCCTTATCAAATTCCTCCATGGCCTCACCCCCCCCTCCCTCCCTATCTCTGTAATCTCCTCCAGCCTTACAACCCACTGAGATATCTGTTCTGTTCCAATTCCGGCCTCTTTAGCATCCTCGGTTGTATTCACTCCACCACTGGAGGCCATGCCTTCGTCTTCCTGGGCCGTAAGCTCCAAAACTATCCCCCCTAAACTTTCCACCTCTCTACCTCTCTCCTCCTTCAAGTCAATTGCTGCACCTGGTTCTGGGGCTGAGGTGGGTTAAGTGAATCAAGCGTCTATCGGGGAACATTTAACAGTGATCTTACTATCACTAAAAGCGTACTATTATGTTTGTTATTTATTTTTATTTATTATTCATTTATTACAATTACTCTTACTATTACTAATTAGCAAAGTCTTGCTTCAATGATAAAGAACCTTGGTTAGGCCACACCTGGTGTGCAGTTTGGGTCCCCTTATCTTAGGAAAGATATTGCCATAGAGGGAGTGCAATGAATATTCACCAGACTTGTTCCCGGGATGGCAGGACTGCCTTATGATGCGAGGTTGGGGAAACTGGGTCTGTATTCTCTGGAGTTTCGAAGAATGAGAGGTGATCTCATTGAAACCTACAAAATACTTAAAGGAATAGACAGGGTAGATGCAGGTAAGATGTTTCCCCTGGTTGGGGGAGTCTAGAACCAGAGGACACAATTTCAAAATAAGGGGGAAGCCACTTAGGACTGAGATGAGGAGAATGTTTTTTACTCAGAGGGTTGTGAATCTTTGGAATTCTCTACCCCAGAGGGCTGTGGAAGCTCGGTCGTTGAGCATGTTTAAAGTAGAGATGGACATATGTCTAAATACCAGTGAGATAAAGGGATATGTGGATAGTGTGGGAACAAAGAGTTGAAGTGGATGATCAGCCGTGACCATATTGAATGGTAGAGCAGGTTCGATGGGCTGAATGGCCCACTCCTGCTCCTATGGGAACTGAACACTGCGCAATGATCATAAGGTTTAGGTTAGCCATGGAGAAGGACAAGGTGCAGTCAGGGCGAAAATACTTAATTAGAGGTGGACCAGTTTCAATGGTGTAAGAACAAATTAAAGATTGCCAGGCAAAACAGTAGCAATGGGCTAACTTGAAAGAGGAGATAGTTTAGATACAGTCGAAGTTCATTCCCATGAGGAGGAGAGGTATGACAAGAAAAGCCAGGGCTCCTTTGATGATGAGAGAGATCGAGAGTAAGATGAAGCAGAATAAGGGGCATGTGATAGATGTCAGATTGATAATACAAGTGATAGTAAGAATGAATATAGAAAATTTAGAGGGGAAGTGAAAAAATAGATAAGAGAAGCAAAGAGAGAGCATGCGAAGAGACTAGCAGCTAGCATAAAAGGGAATCCAAATGTCTTCTAGGTATATCAATAGTAAAACGGCAGTAAAAGGTAGAATGGGGCCAATTAGGAACCAAAAAATGGGTTTACTCATGAAGGCAAAGTGCATGGCTCAGAATGCTAAATAAGTACTTTGCAACTGACTTTACCAAGGGAGAAGATGCTGCCCATATCAATTAAAAAGGAGGTAGCTGAGATACTGGATAAGCTAAAAATTGGTAAAGAGGTGGTATTAGAAAGGCAGTTTGTACATAAAGTTGATAAGCCTCCAGGACCAGATGGGATTTACCTGAGCATACTGAGAGAAGTAAGGGTGGAAATCTTGGGGTACTGACCATAACCTTCCAATTGTCCTTAGATACAAGGGTGGTGCCGGGGGACTGGAGAATTGCAAATGTTACAAAAAGAGTAAGGCCAGCAATTAAAGACCAGTCAAGTTTAACCTTAGTGGTGGGAAAGCTTTTAGAAATGATAATCCAGGGCAAAATTAACAGTCACTTGGAAAAATGTGGATTAATTGAGGAAAGCCAGTGTGGAATGGTTAAAGGAAGATCGTGTTTAACCAACCTGATTCAGTATTTGGTTGACGTAACAGAGAGGGAGGTTGATGAGGGCATTGTAGTTGGTGTGGTTTACATGGACGTCCAAAAGGCATTTGATAAAGTGCCACAATAGGCTTGTTGGCAAAGTTAAAGCCCATGGAGGAAAAGGGACAATGGCAGCATGGGCGCTGAGTTGGTTGAGTGACCGGAAACAGAGAAGTGACAGCTATATAATACGCCCTACTTAAACAAGTCTTTTTATTCATTGATATTTGGTCATAACACACATCAAACATTGTGAGATCCTCATTTTTAATGCTACCACCTGCAGAATTATTGCTGCTTGGCAGGCCAAAGCATTTTAGCCATGTACAATGCTGTTATGAATTGAAGCAACTGGGTCTCATGATTCTGTTGTAAACTTGCCAAGCCTCTTGTGCTTTTCAGGATTTTATGGCACTTCGCAAAATTTGATCAAAACGCTGAGCAGTTTTGTGAGGGGGGTGGTGGGAGTAGGGAGAAGCTGGAAGCTGTTCCCACTGGCAATTGGGCTGTTAACCAAAGGCCACAGATTTAAAATAATTGACAAAAGAGCTAACAGGAGAATGAGGGAAAACTGTTAGGTTCTGGAACACCTGACCTGAATGAAATTCCACAGGAGCTTTCAGGCATTGTTGTTTTCATTTGTTTACAGGATGTGGGTGTGGTTTCCATTTATGGCTCACCCCTAATTTCTTGAGGCAACTAAGTTTCTGGCTGAGGTGTAAGATGTAACTTTTTACCGCTAACAGGTTACCCTACAATTTGGACATGAGGGGCATGATTTTAAATTCCCGCCCGCCGCAGGACTGGAAATTTCCACCCAAAGCCAATGCACCATTTGCTGGTCCGTCGAATTTTCTGATCTGCCTGTGACGATTCCTGCAGCGGACGGGACCGGAAAATTTAGACCAAGAATTCTGAGAAATAATGTGCAGAATTTTCCCCCTGTCCCTGATCAGGGGCGCGCCGCCATTTTACATGGGATGGCCAGTTAAGGCCCGCCCAGCGTGACGTCTGTAAGGAAATGCTATGCGCTCCCTGTGCGGACTTGGGGGGGGATTCCCTGAGCCGGGAGTGCGCTCTTTCACGCATGCGCACAAAAGAGCACACTCATCCCCCTGAGGCTAAGTGCTGCCTCAGGGAGATCGGCTCCACAATAATAAATCTAAAAAAATAGAAAAAATAAGTTTCCCTGACATGTCCCCTCATGTGACACTGTCACATGAGTTGGGACATGTCCATCACTTTTAAATACATAAATACATACAATACGCCCGTGGATGAGGTTTGATGCTTTTTCTAATGCCCGCCAGGGCTCCTGGCCTGCCCGCCAACCTTAATGTTAGACGGGAAGGTCCATTAGTTACTTTAATGACTCTGTCAATGACCTCAATTGGCCATTGACAGGTCGGGTGGCGCACAACTAATTCTGTTGAGCCCCCGCCTACCTGAAAATTGAAATGGGGCGGGGTGACGTCTGGAGTTCCACCCAACGTCATCCCGCGTCACTCTACGCAACAGTGAACGGGCGCCGCCTCCCCGCTCACCGACCGGGAAATCCTGGCCAATGAGACCACACTCAAAGCTCAAATTAAACATTAAATTTATTAAATTTGAACAATACAATACCCTGTTACAATACAGTTACAGTTAGTCACAAATCCGTTACAAGAAATATATATGTACGATCACCCACTAGCAGTCAGTTCCTTGTCGATCATACTTCTAGCAGCAGACCAGGCTGCTCAGCCAGGCACTGCATCATCCTTTTGCAATGGTTTTTGTACCCCCCCTTTCCAAGGAGGATGGGATGTTTTAATAACAGGATCTTATAGTCCCATTAAAATCCAGCTTACGCTGCAATTGTCCAATGAGGCATCCAATTCTTTGTTCAAGCCATGATATTAGACACTCTTCAATAATGTCTAAAACCCCCTTCAGTAATTTCCATCCCTCTTGGCCGCTGCCTATGCTTTTAGAGACAAAGTCAAGGTATTGGAGGGAGTGCACAAATGTCCACAAAACCTATCTACCCAACCCTTCAAGCATTACCTGCCGCACACGTTGGATTTATCAGGCATCTCAGAACCCATCGAACCAGAGTGCAAGCAAGTCATCCTCGATCCTGAGAGACTGCCTAAGAGATGCTTTCACAATCGTCATCAGTAATTTCTTTCCTGGATCATAGGGCAATAAAACAATTCGAGTGCCTTTAAGTTTCTGACTCCTTACAAACTTTTGTTTGGAGAATTCCTAGTTTCTCTGCATTTCAGGTGGAGATATTGCCAGTTTGTGTCTCTTTCTCCTGTTCTCAGATGTTTCTAGATTTCTCCTTCTGCAGATCAAGTCCTGACCTGACATCAAAGTGAAGCACAGTTTTTACAACCTGTTTGTTTATTGGTTTCGATTCATTGGAGACTTTTTGTGAGCTTGAAAGTGTTTTGCGGTGACTCTGTTGTTTATCTGTCATAAAAACCATCTAGCAGCTGTATACAACCAACAGCATTCTGTATTTAATTTAAGTTATTGTTGGTTCTCCTCCCCCACCCCACCTCCTGGATTTAGCTTCTGCAAATTTCAACCGCAAATTTCAATTAACAGCGTGATTGGGTCAGTCAAAGACATTACAGCCTCTTACAGAGGGGCGGTTAGGAGTCACCCACATTGCTGTTGCTCTGGGGACACATAAAGGCCGGACTGGTTAAGGATGGCAGATTTCCTCCCCTAAATCTCATGTGATGAGAGAGATGGGTTTCTGCAAAAATCCGGTAATTTCATGGTCACCATTCCTGATGCCAGCATTTTCTATTTTTTTCCATGCCCAGGGAAAGCATGTCTTATTCATAACTTCAAACCCCGTGGAAGCTTCTGGAACTGCCTCTTCTATTTTTAAAATGGCCACTCACAAGGTAGCTAAGAGGCTGCCAAAGGATCAGGTGACTGTTTCAACTTCAACACAGAATATCTCGCATTTCTGAGAAGTTCCGAACTGAATCACACTAGGTTTGTGTCTCCCTTTTGAATAGACATGCCCAGGCCGCATCCCTCTGTAGAATTCACACCTGATATTGTTCGAAGCATACTCAAAACACAAAATCAATGGAATTCTAGCTCGTACATCTCCAAGTTTGCAATTTAAGAAAAGACCAATTATACACAAGTTAAGTATGAAAGACCACCATCTAGCTCCCATTGCGTATTGATGGCTTTGGACTTCCAAACCATTGTGGTTAGACAATACCAATATTGATCATATGACTGAAACTGGGTGAGTTTTTATCTAAAGATCCAAAAAAAGACCTGGGCAGTCTGTAGAAGAACACCACAAGCCAGCAGCTGCAGAAAAGGCAGTATAATCTTTGCCTTTTAAGAACTGGGAGGCCATAGAGTCTTTAAAAGCCGGATTCCAAAACTCAAAGTCCACCTGTACAGAAATTTGACCTCCTGATTTGAAAGCCACAAGTGCCTAGCTTCGCGACCTGCTGAATATTCATCTATTTGAAGGAATCCTGCAACAATCTGGATACCTGACTTCAGCTATTTAAACCCATCTGACAATTCAAGAGTGGAGGAGACACCTTTCTATACTGGGGCCTGCAACTACTGTTTTACAACATGAACTGTTAACCATATCTTTGGTTTAATCCTTGTAGAAGTGCACTATCTTCTCTATTTGTATCTTTATCAAGTGTGCGGTGTGTGACTAACGTAGTGTTTAGATTTTTGGGGTGAGTGTGCGAATAAATAGCTCTGTTTATTTAAACCCACAAAGGTCTGCTGCTGCTTCTTTAAAATTGACCACGCGCTAGAGAGGGCTTAAAAACAGACATGCCCACCTTTCCAAAAAACCCACACTGATTTCGGATAGTAAGGGAAGAGAATTGAATTTATTTCTCCTCCCCTGTCCATAACAGAACTCAATGAACATGCATCAACGGTTCTCTGGGATAGAGAATTCTAAAGATTCACAACCCGCTATGTAAAGAAATCACTCTTGTCTCAGTCTTAAATGACCGACTCCCTATCCTGACCCCCATTTTTAGACTAGCCAGGCAAGAGAAAAACCGCCTCTCAGTACTTACTTCTTTCTGTTTTGGTAACAGTATTATGTAACTCTTAGCTAACTGCTAAACTTCTTCAAGAATATGTTTTGGTTCAAATGCCTATTATGTAACATTTTCTACAATATACAAGAAGTAGCGACCTTAAGATATTTGACTTTGTGATGGTTATTCAGATAGGATACTTCCAATTTTGATCATATGATATGTTTAATTTAGTAAGGCGAGGTTTGTGTAGCATTGAATGTCTCAGTTTTAATGGAAATTTGACCCAAAGGCACCTTTCCTACACGAGGCATAATGATTATAGAGATTATAGCAGTTGCAGTTCATAGCATTTAATGATCAAATATTCATCAAATTTGTTTCAATCTCACAATATATTTCCAGCCATATACATCATTTACTTCCCTTTATTTAACTTAGCAGCTTTAAATGACCAACATGTTTCATTTAATTTGTTTGTAGATGAGACTGTATTATCCCCTTGAAGTGTAGAATTTTAATTTTTGCCATTTAGAAACAGTTTCGCTTGCTCACCCACTAACTAAGCTACCACTGATTTTCTTATTATTGTCTTATTGGTAGCATAATCCCTTCAACCTGTTTCTACATGTCAGAGCCAGACTGTGACATCACAGGAAAACAGTTGGGTGATTGGTGGGTATCTCCTCCATCTCTCTTTTGATTGGCCGAGTGGTTTAAATCAGAGACGTTATTGCAGCTGAAGAGTACAGTTAAGAAATTCACTGTTAAAATATTTAACATCCAAATTAATTAATTAAATAGAATAGAGATGGCTGGGCAGGCGATGTGTTGCAGCTGTAGTATGTGGGAGCTGGTGGACACCAGTGCGATCCACGGTGACCACATCTGCAGCAAGTGTTGGCTGTTCGAGGAACTTCAGCTCAGAGTTGATGAGCTGGAGTCCGAGATGCGAACACTGCGACACATCAGGGAGAGTTACCTGGACGCTGCACTTCAGGAGGCAATCACACCCCTTAGATTAATTACATCAAATTTGGTCTGTGGTCAGGGACGTGAGGGTGTGACTGCGATTGAGGCAGGTATGGGGATCCAAAATTCAGCTTTGGAGGAGCCTCAGCTGGTGCCCTTATCCAATAGGTATGAGGTTCTTGCTCCCCTTGTGGACGAGCGCACAGACTGCAGGGAGGATAAACAAACTAACCACAGCACCTTGGTACAGAGCACCATTCAAGTGGGGGGAGAAAAAAGAAATGTAATAGTAATAGGGCGTAGCATAATTAGGGGAATAGATATTGTTCTCTGCAGCAAAGACAGAGAGTGTTGCCTACCTGGTGCCAAGGTTAAGGACATCTCTTCTGGGCTGGAGAGGAACTTGAAGTGGGAGGGGAAGGATCCAGTTGTCATGGTCCACGTAGGTACCAACAACATAGGTAGGACTAGGAAGGAGGTTCTGCTGAGGGACTACAAACAGTTCGGGGCTAAATTAAAAAGCAGAACCACAAAGGTAATAATATCCAGATTACTACCTGAGCCACGTGCAAATTGGCATAGGACAAATAAGATTAGAGAGATAAATTCGTGGCTCAAGGATTGGTGTGGGAGAAACGGGTTCTGATTCATGGGGCACTGGCACCAGTACTGGGGAAGGAGAGAGCTATTCCATTGGGATGGGCTTCATTTGAACCATGCTGGGAAAAGTGTCCTGGCAAATCGTATAACTAGGGTTGTAGACAGGGCTTTAAACTAATTAGTGGTGTGGGGGGCGCGGGGGTTTAATTGAAGGGAAGTTTAATAAACCAAAAAGAAACGAGAGAGCAGAGGTGCAGGATAGTGAAGAGGCAAATGATAATCAAAGTGTGACAGGAAAGGGCAGAAAATAATAGCAGAAGAGTACAGCAGAAATTAGAACCAGAATGAGTAATAATGGTAAAAAGTCAAAGCTTAAGGCTCTTTATCTGAATGCGCGCAGCATTTGTAACAAGATAGATGAGTTGATGGCACAAATAGAAATATATGGATATGACTTGATAGCTATTACAGAGATGTGGTTGCAGGGTGACCAAGATTCAATATTCAAGGGTATTCGATGTTCTGGGAAAAAAAAAGGCTAAAAGGAAAAGGAGGTGGGGTAGCTTCGTTAATAAAGGAAGGTATCAGTGTGGTGGCGAGTAGTGACATAGGTGGCATAGATTGTGACATGGAATCAGTTAGGGTAGAAATAAGGAATTGCAAGTGGAAGAAGTCATGGGTGGGAGTCATCTTTAGGCCCATGAAGAGTTGCCTCACTGTAGGTCAAAGTATAAATCAGGAAATAATGGAGCCATGTAAGAAGGGTGCTACAATTGTCATGCATGATTTTAATCTGCACATTGGCTGGACAAATCAGATTAGCAGTGATAACATGGAAGACAAATTTGTAGAGTGCATCAGGGATTGTTTCTTAGAGCAATACGTTGTAGAACCTACCCGGGAACAGGCTATTTTAGATCTAGTAATGTGTAATGAGGTAGGATTAATAAGAGAGTTAATAGTTAAGGATCCTCTAGCGGGTAGCAATCACAACGTGGTAGAATTTCAAATTCATTTTGAGGGCGAGCAACTCAGGTCTCAAACCAGTGTCCTCAACTTAAATAAGGGCAATTACAGAGGCATGAAGAAAGAGTTGTCTAAAGTGGGCTGGGAAAATAGACTAAGGGGAAGGTCAGTGGATGAGCAGTGGCAGACATTTAAGCAGATATTTCATAACACTCAGCAAAAATTTATCCCAGTCAAAAAGAAGGACTTGATGAGAAGGATGAACCACCCATGGTTAACAAAGGTGGTCCAGGAGAGTATCCAATCAAAAACTAAGGCATACAAAACAGCAAAAACAAGTGGTAGGCCAGAGGATTGGGAATTTTTTAGTAACCAGCAGCAGATGATTAAAATGCTCATAAAGAGGGAGAAAATTGATTATGAAAGTAAATTGGCAAGAAATATAAAAACAAACAGCAAGAGTTTCTACGGGTATATAAAAAGAAAGAGAGTAGCTAAAGTGAACGTGGCACCCTTGGAGGATGCAGCTGGAGAACTGATAACAGAGAACAGGAAAATGGCAGATAATTTAAGCCAATATTTTGCATCGGTCTTCACGGTGGAGGACACTATAAACATTCCAAAGATATCAGATAAGCAAGGAGCTAATGAGAGGAAAGATCTTGTAACAGTCTCTATCACGAGGGACAAAGCATTTGAGAAAATAATGGGACTAAAGACAGACAAGTCACCAGGACCTGATGGCCTGCATGTAAGGATTTTAAAGGAAGTGGCTGCAGAGATAGTGGAGGCATTGGTCAAAATATCCCTGAACCCACCGGATTCTGGGAGGGTCCCAGCGGATTGGAAAACCACTAATGTGATGACCCTGTTCAAGAAGGGAGGGAGACAAAAAGCAAGAAACTATAGGCCAGTCAGCCCAAGATCTGTCATTGGGAAAATGCTAGAATCCATTATTAAGGAAGAAATAGCAGGACATTTAGAAAAGCTTAACGCAATCAAACAGAGTCAACATGGTTTTGTGAAAAAGAAATCATGGGCAGAATTTTCAGGTCGGCGAGTGGGGGCAGGGCCCGTTTGCCGACACATAAAATGACGCACGGTGACGTCACTGGAGTCCTGACATCACTGCGCGTTAGTTAGATTCTCAGTTTGGCGGGCGTGCAGCTGAGTCAAGGCCATTTAAAAACTAATTTAACCAATAAACTGAGCTGCCCGTCCAACCTTAAGGTTGGCGGGGGGCAGGCGAAGAGCCCAGGCGGCCTTCGCATTTAACATGAAACCTCAACCATGGGTGGGGTTTCATGAAGTGTTTATAAATCGAATAAAAATTTTAAAAAAAAATTCATTGACATGCCCCGGCTCACATGACACTGTCACATGAGGGGGCATGTCTTAAAATTCTTCCTTTCCTTTATTCAGCTTTTTAAAATTTAAACTAATCTCCCTGAGGCACCTCTGTGCCTCAAGGAGATTTCTGCGTTCTTTCATGCGCATGCGCGAAAGAGCACAGGTCCCGACTCAGGGAACCCCCCCGCCCACACAGGGAGTGCTCAGCGCTTCCGGGTGCGTGTCACGCTGAGTGGGCCTTAATTGCGCCCCCCCCACGTAAAATGGTGGCGCGGATCTGATCGGGGGCGCCAATCGGGTTCGCGCCTGCCCCCGCCTGGCCCCGCACAACCCCCATGTTTGACAAATTTGCTAGAGTTCTTTGAGGATATAACAAGAAGAGTTGATAAAGGGGAACTGGTAGATGTAATGTATTTGGATTTCCAGAAGGCATTCCATAAGGTGCCACATAAAAGGTTATTGCACAAGATAGGAGCTCACAGTATTGGGGGTAATGTATTAGCATGGATAGAGGATTGGCTGACACATAGATGACAGAGAGTTGGGATTACTGGGTCTTTTTCAGGTTGGAAAGACATAACTAGTGGAGTGCCACAAGGATCAGTCCTTGGGCCTCAATTATTTACTAACTATATTAATGACTTGGAGGAGGGAGCAGAGTGTATTGTATCCAGATTTGCTGATGATACAAAAATAGGTAGGAGGGCATGTTGTGATGCGGGCATAAGGAATCTGCAGGGGGATATAGACAGTTTGAGTGAGTGGGCAAAAACTTGCCAGATGGAGTTTAATGTAGGGAAGTGTGAAGTCATGCACTTTGGTGGGAAGAATCAAAAGGCAGACTTTTAAAGTAAATGGAGAGAGACTCCAAAAAAGTGCAGCACAGAGGGATCTGGGTGTTCTTGTGCATGAAGCACAAAAAGTTAGCATGCAGGTGCAGCAAGTAATTAAGAAGGCAAATGGAATTTTGGCCTGTACTGCTAGGGGGTCAGAGTTTAAAAATAGGGAAGTCTTGTTACAACTGTACAGAGTGCTGGTGAGGCCACACCTGGAGTACTGTGTACAGTTTTGATCCCTGTATTTAAGAAAGTATATACTGGCATTGGAGGCAGTTCAAAAGAGACTCACTAGGCTGATTCTTGGGATGAAAGGGTTGACTTATCAAGTCAGCTAAACAGGTTAGGCCTTTATTCATTAGAGTTTAGAAGAATGAGGGGTGATCTTATTGAAACGTAAAAGGTTCTGAGGAGGCTTGACAGGGTAGATGTTGAGATGATGTTTCCACTAGTGGAGGAGTCTCGAACTAGGGGACATAGTTACAGAATAAGGGGACACTCATTTAAAACTGAGATGCAAAGGAATTTCTTCTCTCAGAGGATAATGTCTGGAATTCTCTACCCTAGAGAGTTGTGGAGGCTAGATCTCTGAAAGTATTTAAAAAGGAGGTAGATAGATTTTTGAAATATCGGGGAGTTGAGGGTTATGAGGAGCTGGCACGAAAGAGGAGTTGAGGCCTGGGGCAGATCAGCCATGATCATACTGAATGCCGCGCTCCTATTTCTTATGTTATTATGTCTTGAGTAACAGGTAAGACTTATCATATGAGTCATAGCAACTTTCGCTGGCTAGGGGACACAGCTTAAGTCTTCAGGTAGACAGGAAAACATACTTACAGTCTTCTCAATCTGCCCATATTCAATGTGTTAACCATTACGAGGGGCAAGACAGTTATACTTAAAATAAATGCTTAAAAACCCATCGATTTGAAAGGCACTGCCTATTACATCTTTTTAATTATCAGTAAAATCAGCTTATTTAAGATGCTCCTCAAAGCCTAAGGCCGGAATTTTCCGGCCCTTTTGGCAGGCTGGATGGGACAACATGGCAAGAATGTCAAAACTCGGTCTCATGCCATTTTGAAACCAGTTTGCAGTCGCCTGCTCCACCCGTCAATGGCGGGCTGTGTTTCCCGCTGCTGCACAGTGGGAACCTAATCTCAATGCTTTAGCATCTCATTATAAGCCCTGCTTGCCGGAATTATCCACCCACGCTGGATCATCCGAGCACATCGGTGTGACTGCAACTGAACATAAGCAACGTGCACCTGGCGGGCTGCACTTCTCTCAGGTCTTCGAGGTTTGCTTGCCTACCTTGCTTTGGGCAGCACTCGCCGTCATCAGCGCCAGGCTTCGCAGGCAGCACCACATCACTTTTAGCGGGACCTCATGTGCAGATCTCTACCTGCCAGAGCAGCCATAAGGCGGGGGTGACTTTTCAACGGCTGCAGGGCTAGTGTTTGCTTGGGGATGGGGGAGAAGTGGCCTCAGGCAAGGGAAGAGGCTGCGGGGTGAGAGCTGTGCTGGGGAAGGGGGTATCCCAGGTTGTGTGCGGGGGCACGTTGACCTGTGCAAGTGGCCTCAAGAGGGTGTTGGCTGAGGAGGCAGCCTACAGAGGAGATGAGGCCAAATGGAGATGTGAGGGTGTGTGTGTGAGAGAGTGAGTGGTGATGTCCCTTGAGCTGGCAGTGAGTGAGATGCCAGTGAATGTGTGATGGGCTTGTGAGGGTGTGAGTTTAGAGTGATGAGATGGTTGCCTTACCCTGGCATCATGGATGAGATCACTCGTCCATTTTCTGGACTGGATGCCTGACCTCCCGTGTGCAACATTGGCGCAAACCACCTCTGCCACCACCTTCCAAGCTGGAGTGGTGAGATGGATGGGTCTGCTGCAGCCAGAGTGGGGGTAGAGGACATCGCAGCAGAGCTTCCACGGTGCCCAGAATACATCCCAGGGATGTGTCACTGAATCGGGGGGAGGGGAGGGGGCGCACTATTCTTGGCTTTTGGGGCCATGTGTCACCGGTGCAGTCCTGGGTTGCAAGCATTGAGAAGCGTTTGTGCGGCTGCATTTTAAATATGGCGCCCAGCGTGATGAATCGGCGAGGTAACGACGTGGTGGGCAAAATGGAGCCCGCCCACCAGCGAGACAGTGTATTACCTGTGGCTGCACAATGAGGCGGGAATGGGATGATATGGCGCGAAAAACCACCATTGCAGCCGGCAGGTAAAACATCCTTTTTCCCGCCTCCTACCACACTTAGTGCAAATCTGGGACCATTCCACCCTACCTCTTTGACCAAGTTTTTGGCCATCTGCTCTAACATCGCCTTGTGTAGCTTGGTATCAAACTAACTCTCCTGTGAAGCACCCTGGGATGTTTATTATGTTAAAGGCGCTTTATAGAAACAAGGAGTTGTTGCTACTGCCAATTCTACCATTGACAATATCAGTTAAGGCGTAACAATGGGTAATGGTTCACAGTAAGTTCTGCCACCATTGAACATATGTAAATACTAGAATAATACTTTGCAGCTGCGTGACCTGGTAAGATATTGGGTGGAATCATCCGTGCCCGCTGGCACCGGGCATGCTTGGCGGCATGAGCAGACAATATGGCAAGAAGGCCAAGAATTGGCTTCACAATATCATCATGCCAGTTTGCGATTGTCCGCTCAGTGGCAGGCTCCAATTCCCATCATCGGACGTTAGGAACCTCATTGTAATACATCTGCATATCATTATAAGGCCAGCTCACTGGAATCATTCCCCCCTCCCCATCCCCTCTGCTGGATCATCCACCAATCATGTCGACGTGTTTCACAGCAGCATATATAAGGCGTGCACTTGGCGGGCTGCACTTTGAGGGGAACTCGGAGTGGAGTACACAGAAACGTTGTGCAGCCCTTGCCTGGGTTGCCTGTTGGACTTCAAGGTTGAGACGCGTTGGAGATGTAGGGGCAAGGGCTGCCCTGTGGCTGAATGTAGTGCGCAAGCACGTGCGGGGTGGGGGGAGGGAGGGAGGCGGCCACACATTAGACATATAAAGTGACTGTTCCTCTGCAGCTGAGGTAGTTCAGATGCGGCCACATTGACATGCGTGGAGCTGGCCTTCTAGCTTATCTGCCCACACAAACAATGTAGAGACATGATAGTGCCAACAAGTGCTCCAGAGCTTTTCGCTCCTTGGGCACAGACTGCAAACTAATGAGCGTTTTAGTGGACTGCAGAACAGTTGGACGACTGCGCACGTTGTACAATCGCCTTGCTAAAGCTGGCGATGGAGCAGTCACTGGTGGAGGTGCTCACAGCCCCTTGCAATGTCAGCATCCCGGTTTGGACCAGTCTCCCCCATGGTTCAAGCAAACAGTGCAGCCTTGCAGTGTGGGTTAGGAGAATGCCTGTGCCTGAGCTGAGAGCACAGCATGCAGTCCAATGGGCAAAGCTGCTGCCAATCGGTCATGTGGAGTGGGGCAGAGGTGGCTGGGGTTTCGGGCAGCCATGCAGTGCACTAATCTTTGGCCATCCAAATGGCGGCCAGCACTCTCCAGGATGCGTTAAGGGGCCTTCAGACCTAACCAAGAGAGGTTCTTAGAACACCCAAGTTAGCCCACGTGTCTCTCTCTTTCATCCTGCAGGAGGAGGATATCAGGGTCATGGAGCCTGGTGAACTAGCTGTATGCCTCGTGGTATACAGAGAGTGGAGATAACGGAGAAGAGAGCAATGGAGGTGCCTGGCTGAGCAGAGAGAGGAGCAGCACCCTCAGGAAGAAGGGGCAGCTGGGGCTCCCACACCTGCTGCTGAAGAGCCACATTGAGCCGTCGCTGGTCGGCATCTAGTGACACCCAGGGTCTACAGACGCCGCCTTTCATTCCTGCACGTGACTGACAACCAGTGTCGCCAAAGACTGCCCATGCCTCAGGAACTGGTCAGTCACATCTGCCACTTACTGCAGGATTTGGTGCCACGGAGACATGGGAGGGCATCCACTGCCCGTGGCTGTGAAAGTGACTGCAATGCTCAATTTTTACGCCAGTGGCTCCTTTCAGGGCTCCACAGGTGACCTCTGTGGGATATCACAAGCCTCCACCCACAAATGTACGGATGCCATCTTTGCGAGGAGACACCATAGATCCTCACATTGCATCTGGGAACGTTTGACTCCAGTCTGACTTATGGCAGTGCAGATATCCTCTGTAAGAATGCTCCTGTCATGGAAGCGCAGTGGAGGCCCTATTAGTCGCACGACTCCAGGAGGATGATGATGACACACAGTGAGGACGCTCCATAGATCTTCACATAGCCTCTGAGAATGTCTGACTCCTGTCTGACCAAGGGCAACTTGCTTGTGCTCTGTGATCAGGATCATATCATGGAGACTCAAGTTAAATTAGACATGTGAGATATTAATAATTATCTTTCCTGTGTTCCTTACATCATAAATGTCTTCGGTCTCCAAATGTACATTCAATTATCATAATTGTTTCCAGAATCTGTTGTTTTTAATGAACTGAAGAGCCCATTAGCTTCCAGACAACAAATATGTAGAACAGTGACTATGATGTATGAGATGAAGATTGATCATTAATATTTGTAATGAAACATGATTAAAGTAACAAAGTCTTCAACAAGTGACAAGATAAAGTGATCCCTGATCTTTCTATGCAAAGTTTGCTCGACTGGTAACAGATGAGTGGCATAAGTGAATGTAAGTGTTGACTTTAATTAATGTTTTATCAACATTGTTACAGTTAACCTGTTCAGATAGATAAGCAACGTATCATTTTATCAGCAGGCCACAGTTTACTTAGAATGGAGCGATTCGACTTGTACTTTGCCTAATCACATTTTCAGTGGATTAAAAATAAATACTTGACAAATATAAATGTCTACAAAGTTCCTTCATCCACCTGTGAACCAAGCTGAGCTGGTGTAAAATAGACTCGCAGCAAAGCAGAAGAGTCTGCTACAGACCTAGGCTCAGGAGGCTCTGGTCACGGGCGAGATAAACTATGGAGGTTTACATCGCAGAAAGAGGCCATTTGGCTCATCACGTCGGTGCTAGCTCCTTGCTAGAGAAGTGTCTGGTGTCGTGTCTGCAAGTTCCAAAAGGTGCCCTCTGATTATACACTAGCTTAACATTTAAGTTCCCTGGAGACAATTACGTTTTGCGCTGTATAAAATGTCAATGGGTCGTGTGTCTACCCTTTTGAAGGAGGGAGCAAGACCCGTGCACCACAACTCGTGAATGGGGTGCGTATAATTAAGTTGCTTTTGGGAAGAGTCAAGATTAATTCAGTCACTTTGCATTTTTGAACATATAATTATCTCATTGTTGGAAATTTTTTAAAATTTCTGCGAAAAATGTAATCATGTATAAATTTCCAGTATCACCCACCAGCAGTAACCAGTAAACAACTAGTGAATGTTGGCAACGCTGTGGGCACCAATTAGCAATATATACAACTTCAGTCCCAAGAGGAAATTTTTCCTGGCTGCTTGTTCCAGTCATCTTTTCAGCAGCTGGTTCTCACCACACCCTCTCCTTCCTTGCTTCTTTCCATAACCCATTATCCACTGCAGATTCCCCACCAGCCACCTGCTGCTGCCTGCTCACCACCACCTGCCTTCTGCTCCCTGCTCCACATTGTGATCCCTTTGTACTGCTACCTTTCTGTGCTTCACCTTCTGGTCATTTCTGCTTTCTCATCTCCCGGGCCTTGTGGATTAGAGAAGGCTGCTACATTTTTGGTGACCCTCTCATTTGAACCATTTTCTTGTTCTGGACACGTACGTACCTGGCACATTTTACAAGTGGGAATTTCAGCTGGATCCTAACCCCTCAGTTGTTGTGCTGTTACTGCCACCTCTCCACCTCCTCCATGTGGCTCTGGTCTTTTGTCACCGATGTGGGAACTTGACTTTGATGGATATGTAATTAGGGTGAAACCTGACAGCTTTCAAATACGCCTTTACTCTAATCCTCAACAAAACCTGTTCAAGTATTGATTATTTATTTTATTCCATGACCATTGAAGGCTGACCTTAAGGCCTGTTTAATTGACTTGATTGGGTTTTCAGGCTCTGGTCTAATGGGGGTTGCCACCGTCCGGTGATTCTGAATTTCTAACACTGAGGCCAAACTCCGAGGATGTTGAACAGCTAATTCCCTCCCTGATGATGCTGAGCCTCTTCCCCGGCTCTGGGAACAATTCAAAATATTTGGGGAACACACAATATTCTTGGGATTTCACCTCTTTTATCCCGGGAATGAACGAACCCGGATATTGTAAAGTAGAAGACTACCCATTTTGAATCTGTTCCTGGGAACATTGGGCACTGCGTGTCTTCCTTGTCGTTCACACTGTATTAAACTGGCTGTTTATTGGTGTTTGTTTTGAAGAAGCCACAGGAAGACCAGACCATTCCAACAATGGGGAAAGACCAGATTCTCGTCGTTCGCTGGGATGTCATCAGGATGGTTAGACAGTCAGGGGCAAAACTGCTCTTCTCCAGTAGTGCGAAGCCACCTCAGAATGAATGGGCTGCCAGCCCTTTACAATAAGCCTGCTACTTGCTATGAGCCAGTTTCGCGTTTAATGCTATTGGCATGGGCCAATTTCTTTCCATTTATTCTAACCTACGCAAGGGTGAACTCTGTCTTGGGTGACAGCACATAATAGTGAATCAGCTGCCCGATTAACACTCTGCCTGACTGTCTTTTGCATTGAAGTCAATGATTTTCAAAAGCCCAAGGATTCAAATGCATAATTCCCGGACATTGTGAGTGATGGTGGATAAGGTAGGCTACAGCTGCAGTACTGTGTGTGGCTTTGGACATTAAAACCATGGAAAGTGAACAACATTGATTCATCAGAGAAGTCAAGAGGGAGAGATATGCAACGGGCCATTGGAACCTGGAATAGTTTCCCACAGGGAGTGGTTGAGGCAGAGAACGTCGCATCTTAAACCGGGGGTATGGCAGCAAAGTGGTTATATCACTAGATGTGTAATCCAGCAACCTGGATTAATGATTTAGGGACATTGGTTCAAATCCCATCATAGCAAGTGGAGAATTTCAATCCTGTGAATAAATAAAATCTGGAATTAAAAATTTAATGGTCATGAAATCACAGATCACAGGATTGTTGTAAAATTGTGTCAGGTTTATTAATGACCCAAATCTTCTGATCAGAATCAGAAATGCTGCATCTGATGCTGATCAGACTGAAAACTGCCCACTTACCTATTTACATTGAAAAGGGTCTGACTTCCAATGCAGCCACCAGAAGAACTCCCTCAGCTCAGGAATCCATGAAAAGAGCGGTGACAAGGATCAGCGCAGAAAACACGTTCCTTTTATATGGCACTAGCTGTCGTATTCTGTAAGTATTTAACAGTCCAATCTTTTAATGAATGAGTGTAGGTTAGTGAATGGGTGAATGGGTAAGTGGGTGAGTGAGTAGGTGGGTGAGGTGGTAGGTGGGTGATGTGGGTGAGTGGGTGAGGTGGATAGGTGGGTGATGTGGGTAGGTGGGTGAGTGAGTAGGTGGGTGAGGTGGTAGGTGGGTGATGTGGGTGACGTGGGTGAGTGGGTGAGGTGGATAGGTGGGTGACGTGGGTGAGTGGGTATCGGATCGGGGGTAGTCGGGTCCGGTCAGGCCTTATAGTCAGTTGTCGGGTCAGGTGGGGGGGTGGGGTTCGGGTAGCTGGGTAGTCAGGGGGGTAGTCGGGTCTGGTCAGTGGAAGTGGGGGGATGAGGGGGGCATTAGGGAGGGTGATTGGGGGAGCCAGTTGTGGAGTTACCCAGTTGTTAGACCAGGTTTTAATCTGTCTAACATTTCCTTGGTGACTACTCGCAGATCTGTCTGAAGTCTGAAGACATTCATGCAGGGTCCAGGACAGTTGGGGATCAGCCGATTCGAAGTTTTAACTTCCCAGGCAGTTCTCACATAGGACTTCCGGAGGGTCCTGACCTGCATCTTGGTCATATGTCCGTTCCCTAAGGTTTTGGAGATTGGGCCAATGGGAAGGAAACCTGCTGCCCTTACCCAGCCTGGGTTACATGTGACTCCAGGCCTACAGCAATGCGATTGACTCTTAACTTCCCTCTGAAATGGCCTAGCAAACTATTCAACAGCAAAAACAGAAAAAGAGTTAACGTTTCAAGTCCGTATGATTCTTCTTCGACAAGGAGTCCCATTATACTCAAAACATTAACTCTGTTTCTCTCTCCACAGAAGCTGCCTGACCTGCTGAGTTTTTTCCCCAGCATTTTCTGTTTTTGTATCAGATTTCCAGCACCTGCAGTATTTTGCTTTTCTTTTAGCAAGCTATTCTGTTGTATTCAAGAAAATAGCTCACCATAACTTTCTCAAGGGCAATAAATGCTGGCCTTGTTAGTGATGTCCACATCCCATAAATTAAAAATAATAAATCTTTCAAGGGAAAGTGGAACAAACATCTGCAGTAGAGAAAGACGTAGGGCCATGGGGAGAGAGCGAACACTGAGATCAGTTTTGGATTGTTCTGGCAGAGATGCCACACAGTCACATCGTCTCCTTCACTGCTGCAAAATGGTACGGCTCAATAGTTCTAATCTCTTTCTTTCTGGCTCACTGTCCATTCTAATATCCATCAATGAAATGCTGGGGGCCCCTTTTATATTAAACCCACTATACAAATTCAAGCTGTAACAAGGCTCTCAGTGGAGACAATGGCCCACAGAGAATGGGGTGCAAGTTGGACCTCATTCAGCCTGTTTCTCCCTCAGGAGATGCATGAACTCAGTCACTCACTGTGGCAGAATGTTCCATTGGCAGGAATTAGGCAGGCAAGCAGTGCGTTAGGGTGCTACATTGTCATGAAACCCTGTCTTTCAAATAAGATATAAAACTGAGACCCCCCCAAGTGCAGTTCAGATCGACATAAAAGATCCCACAGGGCCATTGCTGTGGAGTGCAACTTCAGGGAGAGATGCAAGTGGAAAGGCATAGCAGATCTGAGTTCTATTCCCCATTATGCCCCCCCCCACACCCCCTCCTCTAGCCAGAATCACGGAACAATTCCAATTCCCACCTGAATTTACCTGATTATATTTAAATGAAGCTGGGCAAAAACATTTCGGGCCAACTCAACATCCAGTCAAAATGTCACATGTGATGCAAAGTTCCAAGAATCTATGATATGGATCTTCACCTAATTTCTCTGCCTCCCTGTGACTCATTTTGTTCTGTTGTAATCTGCCATCACATCCAGAAAATTGATCCTCATATAATTTACTGTACCACCCTGAGCCCCTAAATAAAGCACTATTCTAGTTGTTAATAGCATAGAAGTGCCCTTTGCATTGCAATATTTCACTGGGCACCCTTGGCTAATAAAACTACAAATATGTTGAAGATCTATCCTGGGTTTGAATGCAACCACAGTTTATATGAAATAAAAGCCTCTATCATCTTTAAATGCATTATGTGAAACAGGTTTTGTTGGTCTCAACACATAGCACAGAATTACCAATAGTTTTGAACCACTGAGCACTAAATTGCCAATTTGACTCAGGCAGCTTGTGAGGATGACTAGTATGGGAATTGGAAGAAAATCACATTGATGCAGTTCTTCTGAGGTTGTAGTCATGGTACCCTATTGAGGCAGAGTAAAGGGAGCTTTGCCAAATGTGCACCTGCACAGCTATACCTGACCTGGTAGTATTTGTTGCTAACTGTGGCTGCCCAAGTTGGAAGAGAGATCCACCCCTTCAACATTGACATTCTTCACCTTTATATATACATACAACAAAGAAAAGTAACACACCATCGACACCTCAATTTGACGCTATGTAAGTATGTTATAGATAGAGCAGTTTCAATTGATCCATTTTAGAAAAGACGCACATAAGATTGATCAAGAATCAATTGCTGTTTGAGGAAGAGAGTTCCAAACCAACCTTTGCTTGTAGTGTTTCTTAATTTCATTCCTGAAAGGTCTATCTTTAACTTTTTAAACTATATCCCCTATTCCTATAAAAACAAAAAGCTAAAAGCTACTGCGGATGCTGGAAATCCAAAACAAAAACAGAATTACCTGGAAAAACTCAGCAGGTCTGGCAGCATCGGTGGAGAAGAAATCAGTTAACGTTTCGAGTCTTCATGACCCTCCGGCAGAACTGAGTATAGTTAGGAGAAAGGTGAAATATAAGCTGGTCTAAGGTGGGGGGGGCGGGGGGAGAGAGAAGTTGAGGGTGTGGTGATTGTGGAGATAAGCAAGCAGTGATAGGAGCAGATAATCAAAAGATGTCACAGACAAAAGGATCAAAGAGGTGTTGAAGGTGGTGATATTGTCTAAGAAAAGTGCTAATTAAGAATGGATGGCAGGACACTCAAGGTACAGCTCTAGTGGGGGTGGGGTGGAAAGACTAACAAAGTTTTAGTTTTAGATTTAAAAATAATGGAAATAGGTGGGAAAAGAAGAATCTATATAAATTATTGAAAAAAAAGGGAGGGGGGAGAAACGGGGTGGGGATGGGGGGATATTCCTATTCCTATTCCCCTATTCCTAGGCTTCCCAGACTTCCCAACCAGCAGAAATAGTTTCTCTGTATCTATCCTATCTTCACCTTAATATCTTGCAAACTTTGATCAAACCATTCTTTAGCCCCCACCAAATTCTCAGGGAATGCAACCTGAGTTTGGCTAACTTTCCTCGTAATTTAACCCTTGTAGCGCAGGTGTCATTCCAGTAAAGTCCTGCTCACATGCATAGTGTGAGAAATGCAGCAACATTTGGAGTTCAGATTGTTCCAGGAAAGCAATCTTTAGGAGCTTATTGCCTTTCATAAAATGATTTTTTTGGCTGCCTTTCAAATTAAGTTTATATCAGTTGTGTTGACCGGTGTGCTGGGAAAAGCCTGTATTTTCTTTTGCGCATTGCTCCGTTAAGAACAAAGTGGACTGGAGAATATTTTGAAAGGGGGTTAATTGGTTTCCTTATTCTGACATTGTTAAGTTCTCAGAAATGCCCATGTGATCTGGGGTGGCCACGGGGTGAAGAGCTAAGAAGGGTGAGTAGAAAGCTAATTGCAGCAGGATTAGGCTTCAGCCTGATTTTTTCTGGCTGGCAGTCTTTGAACAGATCCTGCTGTTGAAGCAGGTCTCTGAGAATAGAGCTGAGACTGTGTTACTGTATGTGTCACTCAGTTGGAACGGACAGAACACTGGAGACAGGAAGAGCGATGCATTGTGGATTGGACAATGCCAATTGCTGCTATTTCAGTGTTGCCAGAGCCCACCAGACAATTTAAAGGGGTTGGAGAAGGGAGTGTCTGGGGATCCTGTGCCATCAGGACTGTTGTGACCCGAGTGAAAGCAGGTTCTTGGACGTGTGCCTGGTCGGTGGCAATCGTGCCCGCATCCTTGTGGTGTCGACTATTTAAAGTGAAATTTATCTTTTTTATCGGAAATGTCCTTTGCCTGTTAGTTAATGTTTCCGTTATATTGATTTTAGTTGATTTGTTACAGTAACCATTATAAAAAGTGAAATCTTGTCCAGCGTTTTTTCCCCATTGGAGTCTTGCGGATTCTTTTCTTTTTAAAAAGTTGTCGGGCTCGAAGGGGATTGGAACTCCGTGGATTCACGTTAAATGGTGTTTGTTTCAGGTTTAATTTGCAGGGAATGGTCACACCTGATTGGTGGTCTAAAGCTGACGGTGAGAGCATGTAGCTCAAAACCACCAGTTCAGAGGCACCTACCAGTGTAGGTGTTGAACAGTAATTTGGCATTGTCCACCTGTATCCTGATTTAGGGTAAATTGCTGGGAAGGTTTATTCCAATTATATCCACCTAATTTGTTTCTTGTTGGACTAAGTTTGGGAAAACTGTGCTTTCCTCTTTTGCATATCGCTGAACCAATTACCATTCACAAAAGCATCCGCGCTTACCTACTTGGATTCTGCTATAGATCAGTAAATCCGGCCTCACTCAATATTTCCCTCTAGAATGCCCAATCACTGTCAAACAAAAACCTTATCATCCACAACCTTATTCTGCCTGATTGTATTGATATCTTGGCCCTGCCAAATCTGGCTGGTTAGATTTTTCCACTCTCAACTGTCTTCTTAACTTTCTCTCTTCTGAACCTGTCACTGGTGCCTCAAACAAGTATAATAAGCTCATAAATTTTTTTTGTCACTAAGGTTGGGGGCCACCTTGCCTCCGTTGCCTCCCTTACCCAACAAGCCAAACTTCCCCTTTGCACTCCAATTCTCTCTCTATTTTGTCTACCATCTTCCCCTATACCCTCTCCAAGTTATCACATCATTCAACACACACCTGCTCCCTTGACCACATGCCCACTAAACGGCTGGCAACTTCCTTTCTGCGACTCCATGCCATCTTAAGAGTTGGAGCTTCCATATGCCCTGATCATTTGCCATTGCAAGTCATGTCCAATGTTGTCTACAGATATGGCTGGGAGGTTGTGTAGATATTATCAGATGAATGCAGGGCTCCTCTTGTGCAGCCTGGCCTGCCTGCTATCTCTCTATTGGTTGACCACTTCTTCCAAATGCATCAAATAGGGGAATTTCCACTGGGAAGCTCACTGAGAGCAGTAATAGTTCTCGGGGGTGGGGTGGGGGGTGGGGGGTAACTCATTGACACAAAGGCTTAAAGGCAGCTAAAGTGCAGCACCAGACCCTTCTCACTGGACTCTTAGAACTTGCTTCTGTAATCCACTTAACGCCTAACAATTCTGGCCACCTGCTTTATATGGTTTGACTTTGAGGCAGCATGGACATGAAATAAAGGCAAAGAAGCCGTGAGAAGTTTTATAATGCTATGCCAATTGAATATTATAATGAAACTCCTGCGTCTTTCATATGGGATCTGCCATCCACCACTACCTTCCAACCATGCTATTAGCCTGACAGAAATATATGCCTTTCACAAAGGAGGCAGTGAGCCTGTCATATGGTACCTGCTCCTTTTCTAGTCCATTAAACTCCATGAATTGGTGTATATGAGGATGAATATATGTGTGAATGAAATCCGCCCCCAAACTAGTTGCACCCATCAATAGCTAGCTTGAGGATTCTGCATCGGGATCTTGCCATTTCAGCAAGAAGTAACAATTGAAGTGATAAAGACACAAGTTGACAGGAATGGCAGGTTAATAACCTGTCTAAAAGAGACCGTGATGAGCATCAAGAAAAAAACATTGATGCAAAGATTATCTACTTTTCTAGTTTTATTGAGACTGGTGAATCAGGGGGCACAGATTTAAGATAATTGACAGAAGAAGCAATGGTGACATAAGGAAATGCTTTTCACGCAGAGAGTGGTTAAGATCTGGAATGTGCTGCCTGAAGGTTCTGGTAGAGGCAGGTCCATTCAAGGCATCCAATAGGGAGTTAGATGATTACCTGGTAAGGAAAAATGGGCAGGCTATGGGGAAAAGGCAGGGGAGTGGCACTGGGTGAATTGCTCCTTCAGAGAGCCAGCACAGACACGATGGGCTGAATGGTCTCTTTCTGTGCTGCCACCATTCTATGATTCTATGATAGAGAATCATTGGGCATAGGCCTGATGTCATTGATTGTGACCAGGAGCATTTGAGTGCACTTTCAGGGTTGAGAGAAGTCACAATGCCAAGAATTCATTATGTCCAAGTCTTACGAAGTAAGTTAATTCAATGGCAAGTGAAAGAGCAGGTGAATAACTTATCAAAAAGAAAATGCAGAAAGGCTTGGTGAAGATGAGCTGCTTGAGCTGAAGATGAGGGAGGAGAAAGATGTAAGGTCAACAC